>NC_136414.1:170933812-171181312 GCF_051521515.1 Lactuca serriola
AAAATTGTGTAAGAGAATTTGCATGTAGCATTTACGAGCTGTTTGGTCATTCAAGCATTGTTTATACATAAGGCATTGAAAGTTTGTAATATTATTACCTACTACTTTCGAAGTGTATTGCTTAAAAAAATGTATTGTAAGAAAATGAAAACAAGAAAACAAACAGGTAATACATAAGTGATAAGGAATCTCAATGAATTAGATCAGGTGAGTCATGACAGTCAAACAATGCAATAAGAAAATTAATATATATACCAGATCTCAATTGACATGTATAAGCATCAGGGTACATATATTCCAATACTTGAGTTGACTATATATTAGCTTGAACATTCTCTATCATATACCCTCCACCTCCATTACCTACAAATTGAGTAAAAAAGAAATGTTAGGCCTGACATTATTTGTGTATAAGCAAGTCTGTGAAGCAAAAAACTCATTCAATATTTTAAAAATCAAATTCGAATATAAACACATGTGTGCACTCCTCAATCAAACCCATTTCTGAAAGAGGGGGAGGGGTTGGGGGAATATTATCAGTTTTGAGAGAAATAGTAATGCCATTAATATCTTTAGCAACAAGACCACCCATTCTTCAAAATTTAAGACAGGCTAAGCCCATTAGACTCGACAACCCACATGTATAATTTATAAAAATGATTGTTTTACCTTATTCTCGGTTCATCTTATTATTCAATAAACATAATAGCCAAATTTAATTACATTAAGAACTTCTTGTTTCAATGACCATCACAAGCTACAAGATATGAAGAAAAAAAACTGAAGCTAAATCATAACAACTTACGTATATGATAAACTCGCCACCACCTATGATAAACCTTGAGAGGCATAACCCACATGAGTAACAACAAAGCCAAAAAAAGCTTAAAACTGAACTCCCTTTACCTTGTTACCTCCGAAAAATATGGACGTGTCCTGATTCACCCAAGCTGTTGTTGCATGCTATTTTTCTTCAACATTATCTTCAAAACTAAGATTAATTAGTACTGCACAATAGCCATAAATGTTGAAGAAATGAGTCAAAAGCTATTAGTCCACTATACACTTTTGATGCCCAATATAGTATATAATATATCCCGTATCAAACATGAATGCGTAACAAATACTCTTTATTATTAAAGGAAAAAACGGACTATTTGTGATTATTTTTCTGAAATAGATGAAGTCGGAAAAAAAACCTAAACTAATACCTGAATTTTTTACTAATAATGGCTTAAAGAATCATTTTAGGAACAATTTAGAACGAATACCTACATAATCATTATAGAATCCGATAGATTGTGGGAAAAAAAATCATAGTTCAAGACTTTTGAACTCCTTTAGTCATCATATAATAAAATAGACACTAAAAAAAATTAGAAAATATGAAATCCAAAATAGAAGAAACAGAGATGCTACCAGTTAGGCTTGTGATGACTGGTCGAAGTTCCTCTCCCCATCGACTTAAACTGCTCCATGACTGACAAGCTGGTGGAGGAGCAGGATATAGAGGCGAAGTAGATTCAAATCGTCCTTCAATGACAACACATAATAGAAAGGCTTCAAATTTCTTAACAAACAATTTGAAATACTATAACTAAACTCATTTTCGGTGAAGTATTACCCTTAACTGAAGTAAAGCCTGTCGAGAAATATTGAACCCTTAACAACTTATTTAACACAAAATTATGTATCAGATCTCTCAAGTACTTAGAAACCAAATATCATACAAGACAATAGATTTGTGCATAGTAATAGTTAAGAGAGAGGTTTGAGATTCTTGCCTGCAAAATTCGAAAAGAAACTACTTGGTGGTGAATCGATGCCGATGGTTTCTGGATCTAGATCCAGATCCATGGTTTATGGATCTATAATCATGTTGAACTGTGGATTTCATCTCTCTTTTCTCTGTTGTTGAAATGTATTCATAGCTCCACAAATATGTTAAAGTTGAAAAAAAAAATATTGTATATAATAAGCAAATGACTTTAGGATAAAATCGTTGCACAAAATCATCTTGCAAATTATAATTAAATTAACAAATCCCCGTGTATCTTCTCATTGGCTACTGGGGTATATCCATATTTGTAGAGCAAAACCCTACACAACCATGAGGAAATCTGAAAGCAAAATACGTGAACCTAAAATCAGAGAGAGCTAAAACATAAAACATCAAGAAATTTGAAAGCCTAATACCAAAAAACAAAACACCTTAATCAGAAAAAAGATAAATCAGAAAAACCCAAGAAATCAAGATTATTCAGAAAAAGGATAAGAATCAAGAGCCACACACGAAAGGATAAAGTTCAAAAACTTTCAATTTAGTTTACACCATATCCGCCTTCCAGAAATCCAATGATTCAAGGTCTATGATTTTCTTTATATATTAGATAATTGAAGTCATAAATCTGAAATATGTATAGGATTAAACATACCAGGTCCAGAACATGGAATTGATGGTGATATACGGCTAGGGTTTTTGAAGCAATGGGAGATGGAGGGACTCGATAGAGTGATGGAGAATGAAGAGTCCGAACTCATGGAAGCAAACCCACAATCAAAACTTTAAAATATATTATTTACTTCTAATTGGATAAGAAACACCTTCCTCATCTTTATACTTTAAACCCCCAGGCCCCAATAAAACTCCAACTTGTTCCCGCCAATCCTTTAGTCACTTCTTCTGTTTCTTCGCTTCACCATTTATTGTTGTTACAACTGCAAAAATATTCAAAATGAGAACAAAACTCCTCAAAATTACAAGTGATAAATCTATAAATTCAATTACCTTTTGAATGAAACAATAGAGAAGGGGGGAGTCCATTACCTAGATGACAAAACGAAGAAGATGATTGTGATTTCCATAAAAACCCTGCAAGAAAAAATTTGAATGTGTTGCGTAAAACAACAAAACCCATAAAAATCCACAAAGAGAGGGGGTGGGCCTGTTACCTGGAGGACAAAACGGAGACAATGGTGGTGATTTCAATATCTTATCTCAGCATTTCATCCCGCTAATACGATTATACGAACCTGTTTAATAACTTGTAGCGCTACTTTAAAAATGGACCATGTACCGGAGAAAAAATATAGAAAGTTTCGATTTCCTTACGTCGATGACATGGGAGACCACTGACCAGTGATTTAAGGTGGCAGTAAGAGGGAGAGAGACCCCAATGGCGGTGTCAATGCGGTGTTGTGGAGATGGAGAATAATGATCGGGATGTTAGAGAGAGTAGATAGGAGGAGTGGTGGTGACGATGATAAACGGTGAGAGAGAGAGAGAGAGAGAGAGAGAGAGAGAGATTAGGATTTGAGAGACTGAAAAGGATGGAGAAGACGGTGTCAAGTTCCTCGGTTTAGAAGCTACTTTAAACAAAGGCACGGGAAACCAAATGATAAGGTTGGGCGGATTCAATTTTGTTAAGAAACATGAGGAAGGCGTCCGACATACCGGGAGGAGATAAGAGCCAAAGTAGTATAGAAAGACTTGCAGATATAATAGATAATATTATTATATTAAAGATCAGTTGTACTTTAACTTTAAGCATAAATATTTGAACGTTTTAAAAAATATTATTATTTTATTTTATTTATTTTTAGTAATAATAGGATTTCTTTTATAAAATAATATATATATATATATATATATATATATATATATATATATATATATATAAAAATAAAAAGAGAGAGAGGGGATATTGTAGAGGATTATGGTTGTAATTTGGGGACAATTTTAGTGTTTTATTTTAGGTTTTGCTTACATCTTTTTTGTCTTTATAAATGTAATAAATTGATTGTGTTACATGCATCTAAAAGTATAGCGACAGACATTCTTAGAAGATTTGGAATTTAAAAGACGTACACATCACTCAGTGGAAATATAATCACTATGTTTTAACGATGTTGACATTAATCACATACTAGAAAATACTAAGGTATCAAAACACTTTATTAGGAGTCGTTGAAAAAGTTATAGGCAAATTGTTATACTTTTTTTGTTTATTTGTATACTCTCTTTCTTATAAGAGAATCTTTTTAATCTCATCGGAAGATTAAATAAAAATTAAGTTGTTTTATAAGAAAGAAAACACTTTCAATTTCTAATTTTGCAACTTCGTGATCCTCGATGTCTTTCACTAAGTTGTTACAAAATCACTAAAATAATAATTATAACAAATTTCAACAATTCCTTATTTCATTATTTTTCAAAAATCTAATTTTACAATAAGACTTCTAAAAAATTATATCTCCAAAATACATGTTGCATTATATATAAAAGCCTTTTAGTTTTTTTAGAACAAAAAATATACTACGAAGAAAACAAATAAAACAACACATGTAAAGAACAACTACAACTTACACAACTTTATAGGATGACCAAGGACCAAAATACCCTTCTAGTAACATTGAAACGGTTCAAGTCAAACATAGTTATTTTAGGCTCGATTTTGTCATTAAGGTGTCATTAAGATGAATGTTTGATAAAGTTGTTAGGTGACAAACATAACCTTTTTTTTTTTTTTTTTTTTAAACGGCAAACTAACTAATCTACTCCTAAATAACCACCTATGTTTCCACCGAGACTTAAACCCCTGACCTCTCATATGAGAAGGTCACTCCATACCGCTAGGTCATTGGCCCTTTGGTATTGACAAACTTAACCTTCTTTTCACATGATAGTATTGAAGATGAGGGTCTTTTTTTTGGATGTCACCATTCGGAAGTTAGAAGGATGCGTAGCTAATTACGAGCTGAAATCAAGCAACTTAGAAAAAAGTTCTTAACCATTAACTTCGTAAAGGACCTTGGACCAAAGAGGTACATTTGGTCTATTTTATGTACTTCATTGTAAATTCAAAAAGTTGTTGTTTCAATGGTTTTATGAATAGCACATAGGTTCACTTTTCAATTTGTATTCAGGAGGACAATCATAATAAGGAGTTGGTTGAAAGCATGGTTGCAAGAAATACTCATTAACCAAAAATGTGTTAGCTTATATGTTTCAAACAAGACCCACAAATATTGGATTTTGTTATATGATGATAGAAACAACAAACAGATCAACATATCAACATATACATTGATACAATTTCAGATATATGCCTCGTGTTTTGTAGATTAACTGATTAAATAGATTGGTTCATATTTTTCTTTTGTAGTTTATATAAATTCATAAATAATTAATGAAACAATACTTTTCACTTATAAAACACATTTTCAATTGAGTTAAGCCATATCCGTTCTCTTCTGCTAGGACTTTAAAATGAAGATAGTTTGTTCTTTCTAAATAGCCTCAAATTCCGTATGTTCTTTTTATTACAAGCATATACATCTAAATATTTTTTCGCATTATATTTTAAAAACCTTTCCGATTATGATATTATACTTTCATTTTTTTAGAGTGGTAAAAAAATTGTCCATGACCCTTTGTGTGCATCCAATGTACAACTGTACATCTATTTTCCTTAGCCGTTGATCATTATGATTTTCGACGCTGACGATTGGTTCCTTGGTTCCTTGTTAATTATGGTTCTCTATTGAACCTCACCTTATATATATATATATATATATATATATATATATATATATATATATATATATATATATATATATATAGGGTTAGGTTATAATGTGGACAACAAGTATTGTATGGTCGTAGGAACAATTTTGAGCCAATAGATGAAAAGAAAGATAGACTATGATTTGAGGGTGTATAATATTACAATTGAATAACATTTATCATATAATAACACAAATTTAATTATAAGGGTATTTTAGTCAATTAAACTAAATTTAAAAAAGGATAATCCGCATTTGATGGGATAATTGATTTTATTAATTTAAAAAATCTTATTATAGATGATAATGAATTTTTTAGCTCGTACATTCTGACAGAATATGTTAATAAGTATAGTGTGCATTAAAGAATATGCTTATTAATATGAAATAATTTTTTTAGAAAAAATCCATTCTTGTCAAAATTTAATAGACAAACAATTTTCAACCTAATAATAATAATATGTCGTATACTTACATTTATGAATTAGTCAATGTCAAATGGTTTAAAAATCTTAAAAAGAATAACAATTTCTATTTTGCATTCTTGAATATGATATAAACAAAACATTCTTGAAGTAAAACTACATGAAAAAGAATAAGAATATGTTGATCTTTCATGAAGTTGAGAGGAGCAAACTCCATCATCTTCTTTTTCTTATCTCGCATGTTCATTGAGAGAATCAAAGTTTATTTGTTCTTAGATTCTTGAATGTCGAACTATTGTTATGTCCAAAATCATTCTGGCTTCTTGAATATCAAAATATTTGGTATTTTAGAATCAAGTCTTGGATTCTTTTATCATTCTTTGCTTGTATGAAACTGCCAAACAAATATCAAGAATATCAATATCAATTATATTCAACATTTTATATTGTTTTTGTTATAAGATTCTAATAGAATGATTTAATTTATGTTCTAACATAATGATCAAGGGTCGATTTTATTTTCACCATTAATAGATCGTTGACCTACTGTACTGTTTTAACATAATGATGTAAATTCTTATGGAATAATGTATATTCAAACTTGTTCGTTTGATTCATAAAGTAAATAATGCAACCTTGTTCCTAAAAAAATTGATGTAATATACACAAAGACCAACTCCACTAGGTAAGAATAGAATGTAAAAATTGGCATAATACAAAATTTGATAACTTAGAGTAGATAAGCTTGACCACACATATTGACTAGGCATCATAAACCATAATAACCGTACACTTATCAACACTAATAGTAATTTCGTTTACTAAGTATTTTTCGTTTTTCTATATGAATTTCCATTTAATTGGTTTAACCAATGATTACAATATGTTTAAGTGATTGAAACTTGCTTACACAGATGGGATAAAAATATTTTTTTCGCATATTAAATTACTGATGCAACATTGACATTTACATAAGGTTTAAAAAAAAAAAAAAAAAAAAAAAAAAAAAAAAAAAAGAAAAAAAAAAAAAAAACCTTCAAATTTACATCCTATTCATCAAAGAATAATTCTCCAAATGCTTGCAACACCTAATAGGTAAATCAGAAAATCTTATACGCAACGGCATTCATATAAAATACAAAATACAAGACTTGAATTACAAATTTTGTAAGAAAAAAGCGACTTACGAGGATTACAAAGAAGCAATTAACCGGAAGAAAAAGTAACTTACGAAGATTAAATATCCACAAAAAAGTACTTAAATATGCAAATGCAATTATGAAAAATAAATTACATGATTTTTTTTTGTTGATCATCAGTAATAGGGATCAGCATTTTAATTGTCATCGTACACTGAGTGAGATGACAAACGAGCAATAAGTTGTGCCTTTAAGTCTTTTTAAATGGTAAAAAAAATACTTACGTGAATGGATATCTTCGAGAATGATAGTAAGGACGACCATCATCATCTTCAACCAAGCAATATCAAAATCCGATGGGATAAATCTGTGCTGGGGAGAAACGACTGTTAATATAAAGAAGGGGAGATAGAGTTAGGGTTAGAAGAAGTAAACATAATTAACATGATTATAGGAAATAAATATGAAAGTTATTTTATCTTTAAATCAAATTACTAAATTATCCTTATTTATTTAATTAATAATTTTTTTTTATCTTGAATTCTTATTGATTCATATATATATATATATATATATATATATATATATATATATATATATATATATATATGAAAACACTAATTTTCTCATGCCTTCTAAATTAAATTCACCGGTTCTTTCGATGCCACGTAACCAACCTTTTGGAAGGACGTTGTGGACATTAACGTCGATTCAAATTACCTTACGATCCACTATGACGTATCCTCCTCACGTTCAACCTTTGAAGGACGCCTTGGTTCCGTCGGAACTCGGATGGCCAGCACAATCCATCAAATCGTTTAGTGCCCATTCTCTTAGAACCAAAAACATCCACTGCACACCCTGATTTTCTGATGCCGCCTAGAACCAACTCGCACTATTCTAATACCTCCACGTAACCCACCCTCAAAACAATGCAACGTACCACTACGTCGATTCTATTTTATCATCGTTTCTCCTTCAATGCCTCACCTTCTATATAAACCCTTTTCCTCTTCTTCTATGCTTCCGTGTACAGCACATCACAACACATTGTTTGTTCCAGGCGCTCCACATCACTTAAACGCCCATCTGTCTACAGCGCATTTGTTTGTTCTAAACGCAAACACCCATAAAACTGGATCGCCACACCGTCTGGGAGACACTCTTGTTTCTCAGGTAAGCGTTTTTAAAATTTTGAGCTCTAATTTTGCTATATTCGCTTCTGCTTTTCAACAATACACACACAAATTTCACTCTAATCCGAGAAAGACAATTTATTTTCAGATTGCCCTCTAGAATGTTATTATTTTATCCCTACATGACTTGATTGTATTCAATATGTTTCATTTATTGCCTGGTTTAGAATTATTTGGTAGGGATATCGACGGGGGCAAATGGGACGGGGAGTGCATCCCCTGCCCCCGCCCCCGAAATTTCCTTGTTCCCCCTTCCCTGCCCCCGTCCCCGAAATGTTCAACGTTTTTACCCCCGACCCTGCCCCCGATTTATTTTGAGCTGTCTTTTTTTTTTTTTTGTTAAAAGAAGTTGTTATTTATGATAAAAGAAACTGTTTTTTTAGATAACAAATAATTATTTATAATAGAATTTTACATGTTAAAAATAAAAAAAAAAAGTTATGGCATCTTAAAAACATTATACTAACAATTTAAAAAATGTTTTTTTGATGAATTTTGGAAGCTCAAAATCATGTTATAGTTTATTATATTTATATAATGAATGTGACATCCCTAATTTCACGGCCAGAAAAGACCGATTTGTTTATGCTTTGTTTTAAAATCAGAGTAATCGTTTAAAAAAAATGGTTGCGGAATTTGTTCCAAAAACAAAATATGATAAGAATTTCTCAAAGCATTTCTTAAAGAAATATATTTTCATTATATAACAAAATTTTGGGATGTCATGTTCCGATACAGACCAAAAGCATAAACATAACAGATTAGACCTTACAACAGTTATATAACTACTGGCCTATAATCCATTATCTCTCGTCATGTCAACCAACTTATGCTCTCGTGGCATAACCTGTAATACAAAGAAAACTGAGTGGGTCAGGCTTGGGAGCCTGGTGAGCATATAGGGTTTTCATCCCACAATGTTATATCATATGTTTATATAAATAGAACATTCAAACTTGTACAATTTCACCATATAAAGGCAACTCTAATCCCACCCCATCGATCCTCACAACGACACGATCTAAACTCTTGTATCTAAAATTTTCCTCTTTACCTAATCCCTACTCACGGATCTAAAACTATCCTCTTCACCCGATCCATACTCACGGATCTAAAACTAACCTTTTCACCGGATTCATACTCACGGATCTAAAACTAACCTTTTCCCCTGATCCATACTCACGGATCTAAAACTACCTGATGCATACTCACGGATCTAAAACTACCTGATCCATACTCACGGATCTAAAACTAACCTCCTGATCTGATCCATACTCCCGGATCAATAATTGTACCCAATTCATACTCCCGGATTAGGGACAATATGTAACACCCAAGTTTTGAAGGCCAAGAAAGGAAAGAAAACCCTAAGTTTAGGGGTCGAATCGGCGAGTCCAAAGGGGGACTTGGTGAGTCCAAGTAGGATCCATGTCGAGGAGTAAGTGACCGACTCGGCGAGTAGGCCAAGGTGACTCGGCGAGTCTGGTCTGTGTGTGGAAAACCCTAAATTCGGGACTTGGAGCCTATATAAACGTCTTAATCTTCTTCCTAGGGTTCCCTTACTGCCTCTTCAGCCCTGGATACCAAACCCTAGCCGTCATAACCTTTGATTGAGCCATTTTTTGCCTTGGAAGGTGCATTAAAGCTTGGAGAAGGAAGAAGGAACTTGGAGGAGCAAGAAGGGACTATAGATCTGGAGTTTGTGGAGCCTTTCTGAGATATTGAAGGTAATAAGTTGTCCCTCTCTCCTTTAGGTCTTCCATGGTTGTGAGATTTGGGGCTTTTAAGCCATGGTTTGACACCCATTTGAGTTAGAAGTCGGATCTGGAGTTGCTACTTCAGATCCAAGTGTGTTACGGACTAGAGAAGCATAAAGTATCAGCCCTTGAGTCAATGTTGAAGCCCCTAGGCCTTAAACCCTAGTTTATGGTGTATTTCGCTTAGATCTCCTTCTCTACACGTAAAGTTTGCAACTTTACGTGAGGAATAGGCTTGGGAAGGGTAGATCTATAGATTTGAGCCCCTGCATGACTCAAAAGTCCTCTGCATGTATGAAGGACCGGATGGACTCGGCGAGTCCTTTGAGTGGACTCGGCGAGTAGCTTGAAGGTGAGGAGGAACTCGACGAGTGGGATGAACAGCTCGTCGAGTCGGATGAAGTTGGGCATGAACTCGGCGAGTTGGATGAAGATTGTCTTGGACTCGGCGAGTCTGTTCTTGGACTCGGCGAGTCAAGTCGCGAAACCCCAAACCCTTCGCGTTTAGACTCGAATCAGTGAGTCGATTAGAGACTCGGTGAGTTGGACAAGTCAGGACTCGGAAATCGGTAGACTCGGCGAGTCATGGACTGACTCGGCGAGTAGAGTCGCGAGTGGATGGACTCTGGACTTATGAACTCGGCGAGTCAGTAGGGTGACTCGACGAGTAGGGTTGACTTGGAAGGTTGACTTTGACCAGGACTTTGACTTCGACCTGAGTTGACTTAGTTGACTTTCGGGAGATAGTTAGACTAAGTGTTGCATTGATATTAGTAGCTCGGAGAGCTAGTGGAGCGGGAGTTCATAGAGTTGTCGGTCAGCAGCCGGAGGATTATCTGCAGAATTCAGCAGTGCGAGGTGAGTCTGCTCGCTGTTTGTATGGGTCTAAGGCACCAATGCCGGCCCATTTAGAATATGCATGAAAGACCAGGGGGTGGCTCCTGGCACACAGTATGTTATTATGTATGATAGGAAGACCCGGGGGTTAGCCCTAGGCAATATGCATGAAAGACCAGGAGGTGGCTCCTGGCGTATTGTTTGCTATTATATATGAAAGACCAGGAGGTGGCTCCTGGCGTATTGTTTGCTATTATATATGAAATACCAGGAGGTGGCTTCTGGCACACTATATGCTGTCTAGCTAAGTAGAGTAGTATGTACGGTTGTCCTTGTGATACTTGCATAAAAGACCAGGGGGTGGCCCTTGGCACATGTTTGTAAGACCAGGGGGTGGCCCTTGGCACTTGTCTGTAAGACCCAGGGAGCGGCCCAGGCTTGACCAGAGAGACCACGCGCGGCCCGTGGCATAATGGCAAGACTATGTTTGGCACATAGCACCTTATTTGATTATGGATAAGTCGGTTATATATAGCTCTTGGCTATGAATGGTTTGTATGGTATGAGGTATTTGGGGAACTCACTAAGCTTCGTGCTTACGGCTTTCAGTTTTGGTTTCAGGTACTTTCAGTAGCGGATGATGGAGCTCGGGATGATCGCATGGCACACACCATAGATTAGTCAGCCTGGGAATGTTTTACTCTGATAATGAACATGTGTTTTGAAAACTAATACTCTGTTTATGATTTGAAATGATGATTTTACTTTAAGTGATACTTTATTAAAAGAAATTTTTAGTCTTAAATTTTGGGACGTTACAAGTTGGTATCAGAGCCTTGGTTTGAGGGATTCGGACATGCTCTCGAGCATGTTTGAACTCAAACTGAGGGATTGGTATAAGAGTTTTCAAAATGAAAAGGTAGTTTTGTAAAAGAGAGTTTGTGGAAGAAAACGGTTTTAGAAAAGCAAAAAGAATTCAAAAGGAAAAGAACTTTGAAAAGAGAAAAGAGGTGTGGTGCATGCAATCAGCCGAACTCAAGTAAGTACCCCAAAATACCCATACAAGTCTATGTTTTGATTATCAGTTAATAGAACAACATGCTAGAATAGGACTAAGGATCTAGGGATGATGCCTTATGTGCCTGTTATTTGTGCTTCAGAGCTGCATAGTAGTGCTGATGAGACAGTAGTAGGATAGCCTGTTTAGGTTATGCCTGAGTTATGAGTTTGTGTTGCATGCTAGTTCAGATTTTTGCGATGTGTGTATGATTACTTGAGTATGTGGTGGTTAGATTTTCCCCTTGTCTGAATGCTTCTTGCTTTGTGCATTGTGGGATTTTGAGTGATGGGAGTTAGCCATTAAGTGGATACGCTACGTCACATACGATCAGGGTTGAATAATCTCAGAGTGCTGGACTTGGCCCTATTGCGCAACTCTCGTTTGAGTCTAACCGTTATAGGGAAGAGTCTTTTACTCGAAGGATTATCTGAGCCTCGTCACATGTGATGGTATCCAGGTGATGGCTAATTGGCATCGCGAGGAAGCCTTCAGCAGCTGAGGACTGGTTTGAGTTGAGTTAGAGGTTTCCCTAGGGTCAGCCTAGGATGAGGTAGTGCTGGAAGCAGAAATAGTAGAAAGGGACCTGGTGGAGTCAAGGAAGTTCTTGAGGAAAGTACGGATAGATGTGGAAGGTAGTATGGGTCCGTACTACTGAAAGCAGAGGATCCGTACTCGATTCGGGAAGGGTCGAGACAAGACCGGGAACCTGGTAGTGCATGTGTTTGGCCTCGCGGCAGTGATCAGTATTCTGATAGTGGTTGTGTTATATTTTCAGCATGGTGACGTTGCGAGAGAGACCAGTGGGCGGGTCAGGATCCGGTTCAGGATCAGGTTCGGGCGCGGGATCCGAACCAGTTGATGATGGGTTGCGCGAGTTCATCGCATCTGAGATTACGAGAGGCATCCTTGAAGCGACCCCGGTCATTTTCGGGTCGATCAAGGAGGGGATCATTGAGCTGATGGAGGATTGCCTCCGAGTTTTCAGGAGTGATTTGGTGTCTGGCCAGGCAAGTACGCGCACGCTGTCCTTCAAGGACTTCAGAGGGTGTGGTGCGCCGGATTTTCAAGGGGTGAAGAACCCCATTGCTGCCAGGAGATGGATCGCAGACATTGAGTCTGCACAGTTGACGAGCTTCTGCCCGGATGGGTCAAAGGTCCGCTTTGCTGCGGCATGTTTGAGAGACAAAGCTAGACATTGGTGGGAGTCAGTTGGAGACTCATTGGGAGCCTCGGTCGTCAAGGCTATGACCTGGTCAGACTTCGTGACCAGGTTTAGGGCGGAGTTTGCGCCGGCAGTGGAGCTTCAGCAGCTAGCCAGAGAATTCCTAGACATGAGACAGACGACAGAGTCGGTGGCGGAGATTACCGCCAAGTTTCGGGAGAGGGCCCTATTAGTTCCTCAGTATGCAGGGGATGATGAGATGCAGAGGACCCGCTATCATGACATGTTGAGAGCGGAGATTCGGGAGCATGTCAGCTTCTCGGCATGCCCGACCCTAGATTCTATGATAGCCAGAGCGAGGGAGAGGGAGATCGATCTGGAGCACATTGCGAAGAGGAAGTCAGATCAGACATTCACATTGGAGGGTTCCGGGAAGAGACCCAAGACTTCAGATCAGCGATTAGTGGGTCGGCAGGGCCGAAGTCAGTGCAGCACGTGCGGGAAACCGCACGAGGGAGTGTGTCATTCCAGGGGTTCCGGCTGCTACAAGTGTGGCAGTGATGGTCACGTCAGCAGGGACTGACCACGGGGGGCAAGCCCATTATGTTTTCACTGCAATCAGGTGGGCCACAAGAGGACCGACTGCCCGATGATGAGGGGAGGAGCAAGGAGTGCGCCTGCCCCAGCGACTGTGAGGATTACGGATGGGCGAGAGGGTAGTGCCATGCATTGACAGATGCAGAAGATCTGGATTACAGGAAGAAATGTTTCAGGTACGTATCTATGGCTATTTTCATTCCTAGGTGAATTAGGGAAGTTTTTACCCTGGAATCAGGCGATTTTATGTATGATTTGTCTCTCTGCTTGTATGTGGATTGTATTTTGGAATTGTCATATGCCAATTGCATGCCAGGAGCTATTAGTAGCTAGTGTAGGTCATCTTTCACTTCGGGTTCGAAGGGTTCAGTATCATCTCAGTAGTTAGAGTGGGCTAGAGACGGATCGCTAGCAGGGATAGGGCGATGGTGGTTATCATGCCTACCGAGTAAGGAAGGAAGGAAGGAATGGAAATCTTCGGGTTTTCGCAGGCAGTAAGGACTTAGCTGAGGCTAAGTGGGGGAGAAACAATCAGGTTATGGGAGTAGAAGGGGTTTTGAAACTAGGCTAAGTTTCGCTCTCCTGTTAGGAAGAAAGACGGCTCAGGTGACTGTATGATTGGAGGATAGTGTAAGATGGAAGTTGCGAAAACTTGCCAATTGTGAGATCTCATTCTCGAAATTTCTGGTCGCGGATTACATAGGAATCGGTTGGGAGTTCCATTTGGGACATGAGTACCACCTGGGAGTACTCGATTGTGCTGTATGATCAATTGTGGGTTAGTCGTAGCATCCACTAGCAGGCTAGTCGGTGGGGAAAGGTGTTGTCAGACTACCGGATGGCCGTAGCATTCACCAGTGGCTAACTAGTAAGAGAAGTGTAGTAAGACTACGGTGTGGCCCGTAGCATTAGATTAGCAAGACTGCGGTGTGGCCCGCAGCAATCGTATGTGAGTATGGTTAGGCTGCGGTGTGGCCCGTAGCATTAGATTAGTAAGACTGCGGTGTGGCCCGTAGCATTAGATTAGCAAGACTGCAGTGTGGCCCGCAGCAATCATATGTGAGTATGGTTAGGCTACGGTGTGGCCCGTAGCACTGGTTTAGCAAGACTGTGGGGCGGCCCGTAGCCTTGGTTGGCTGGCAGCGTAGAAGTGTTGTAAGACTACGGGATGGCCCGTAGCATTCATCGGTCCCTATTCGTTAGAGCGAATGTATCAGGTGTATGATTTAGTGGCAGAGCGGATTGAGCGGTTATTGGTGAAGTTTCTTCGAAAGTCGCTCGGAGCGACTAGGAGTTGAGTTGGGGCTAGCGACCGGTGCGAGCCGGTAATCCAGATATTGGTAGACTGGTAGGGACCAAGGTGGTCTCAGTTCATCCGGAAGGCAGATAAGGAATAGCAGAAATTTCCAGCCAGTAGCAGTGCTGGTAAGCAGTCGATGGTGAAATTCAGATAGTTCGTCGTGGGGTGCTCGACACCAATTATAGTAGAAAGAATGCCCAATGGATACTGGCGATAATGACCCGTACTGGAAGTAGCGGGAGTAATAGATTTGGTGAAGATAGGATCCTCATAGTGGCAGGGGAGATAGTTGTTTTGGGGCATCGCCTTGGGAAAGCAAGGGAATCGCGTGAGGAAAGAAGGGGTGAATCCCTTATGGGTTCAGTTGCAGTACTTGGAGAGTACCAGAAGGTTGTCGGCTGAGTAAGTTGTGTTTCCAGAATGATCAGGGTCAGAGTTGACCCGAAATGATTATCCGCAGGGATTTGCGTTAGTCAGAATGACCGGGTGGAAGACCAGCGAAGGTGGGCAGCTGGTGTTGGGATAATTGGTGGGTATTGAAGGCGGATTGCAGGCGGTGGGCCATGGAAAACTTCGAGGATGAAGTTTAATTTAAGTGGGGGAGAGTTGTAACACCCAAGTTTTGAAGGCCAAGAAAGGAAAGAAAACCCTAAGTTTAGGGGTCGACTCGGCGAGTCCAAAGGGGGACTCGGCGAGTCCGAGCGGGATCCGGGTCGAGGAGTAAGTGACCGACTCGGCGAGTAGGCCAAGGTGACTCGGCGAGTCTGGTCTGTACGTGGAAAACCCTAAATTCGGGACTTGGAGCCTATATAAATGTCTTAATCTTCTTCCTAGGGTTCCCTTACTGCCTCTTCAGCCCTGGATACCAAACCCTAGCCGTCAAAACCTTTGATTGAGCCATTTGTTGCCTTGGAAGGTGCATTAAAGCTTGGAGAAGGAAGAAGGAACTTGGAGGAGCAAGAAGGGACTATAGATCTGGAGTTTGTGGAGCCTTTTTGAGATATTGAAGGTAATAAGTCGTCCCTCTCTCCTTTAGGTCTTCCATGGTTGTGAGATTTGGGGCTTTTAAGCCATGGTTTGACACCCATTTGAATTAGAAGCCGGATCTGTCACACCCCCAAACCAGAAAGGCGGAAACGTTCGGGGGCAGAGGACGTCATGTCAAATATCATAACAATTGAATAGTAAAGAAAGTACACATCACCATGATAGAAATATATTTGAAAAGTTTACATGATTGTATATGTTACATGTTTGCAAAAGAAATCAAATACAATATGGTGATCCAAAATATGTTACTAACGCCAGCGCGTTAGTCTTCAAAAGTAGTTGCTACCTGGTCTAGCGGTTTCCTGAGAATACAAGTTATTTCAAAGAAAAAGTGTCAACATTTAAGTTGGTGAGTTCATAAGTGGTGTTTTGAGAAAATGTATGCCATTCGAAAGTGCTTGTATGTTTTCCAGAAAATCCCTTATTTTCTATTAGATGTATGAAATGAGTTTGAAAGATTGTTGTATGTACTATATGTATTTGAACCAGGAAAATCCCTTATTTTCCTAAAAGTGAAATGCAGTCTCAAATGACCAAGACTGTAAGCTATAAGAAACTATGACATACTCAAAAGAATGATGATGTAAATCGTCATTGTACAAAATGAATGTATTTGAAACAGGAAAATCCCTTATTTTCCTAAAAGTGAGGTGCAGTCTTATTGTTAAGTAAAACTAGTTGTGGAAGTGTTTTAACCTGAGTTTTGATCATGTCGATAATACCCTAGAATATAGTTATTACCCCTCGAGCATGATTGAGTTAAGTATTACTACGTGCATGAGTGATTGTTTCCGCGTGTTGTGAGTTCCTCATAACCATACTAGACGCAGTACCTAATGTTGACGTTTGTCACCCCAAATGACGGACTGTAGCTAACAGTCAGGGTGCGGAGTTGTGAGCCCCGTATAGATCTATACACACTTGTCACGCTCTCCCTCCAGGAGACTCTGGTTATAGGTGAGGACTTTCGTTTGGTACAAACAAAGCCATATGCCATCACATGATTGCTAACAACAAGTTCACGAGTAATATGATGAAAATCGTTCGTATGAAATGATTTCGTTTTCTACCGTGTTACAAAAACGTGATGATGAGTTAAGTTTTCTTGTAAAAGCATCATGTTATATTTGAAATGGTTACTCTTGATATGATGTAGTATGCAAACGTATAAATAAAACCTATTTCTATTTATAAAACATATTGTATCCCAAGAGGGTGAAGTTGTGTTGTGAGGTGTTTTGCATGATAATAACTTCATAAGATAGTTTAAAACAACAGTATGAAAAGTATAGCAAAAGATCGATGTTTCACACGATTTTAGTCGTGTGTTTACTTGTATTCCCCCCCTTAAAAGTGTTTAAAAAGCATTTAAAGTGTGGTTGTAGGGGTATGAACTCACTTGTTCAGTTTGAAGAGAGTGGGACTAGAGTCGAGCAGAACTTCAACCGCGGAAAGCTGCGTCATCGAGCTTCTCGAGGGTCTCGGTAGTGTAGAACTTCGTTAGGGGCTCGAATATGAAGAACTGGGGCTTCGGGGTGGTTTAGAGGGGCTTAACAGAGAGTAGAAGTAGGAGAGAGGTTAGGAATGAGCAGCCAAACTCTAAAGGCTTCGATTTCTATATATAGGCCAAAAATTGAAGTTCACGTCGTGAATTTTGCCAATTCACGTCGTGAGTTTGTCCTGAATTCGTCATGGCATGCGTCACACGTCAAGTGGCTCTGGAAGGGTCAATCAGACTGTTCACGTCGTGAGTTTTCCAAAACTCACGTCGTGAGTTTTCCAAAACTCACGTCGTGAGTTCTGACAGAGTCGGGATTCGCGCTCAAACTTCAGAAATTCATAACGTTCTTTATATCTCCGCGAAGGTGAGATTATGCTCTACAACTCTCGTTTAGACTCCGTTGGCTAATTTTGAGTTTATTTTTAATATATTATAAATATATTACTTATATTATTTTTAGTAGGCCGGGACACGAAAACTCCGTCATAAATCCATAACTTCTTCATTCGACGTCCGTTTTCGTCAGACTTTTTACCGTTGCGCTACTATTGTTGAGACCTTCGATTCTCATTTAGTTTGTGTCGGATAAAGACCGCTTGATCTCTATTTCGAGTTTTTAGCTGTCTACTGCTAGGTCAAAAACTTCGAAAAATCATAACTTCCTCATACGAAGTCAGATTTTGACGTTCTTTTTACGTACGTTTACGGTTTAATGTTACCTATGACTTTCATTTAGATACTTAAGGCTAAAAGCTATTGTATTGAAACTTCGCGTTTTTCGTTTAATCGGTGTTGCCGGTTTTGTCGGAAATCTTAGAATGGTCATAACTTCTTCGTTATAACTCGGATTTTTGTGTTCTTTATATGTATGAAAAACTTGTTACGATATTTACCACTTAGTATACTCAATTACGATTTTATAAAAGTTTAAATTTTGACCTGAATTTTGTTGTTGTTACAGGATCTGGAGTTGCTACTTCAGATCCAAGTGTGTTATGGACTAGAGAAGCATAAAGCATCAGCCCTTGAGTCAATGTTGAAGCCCCTAGGCCTTAAACCCTAGTTTATGGTGTATTTCGCTTAGATCTCCTTCTCTACACATAAAGTTTGCAACTTTATGTGAGGAATAGGCTTGGGAAGGGTAGATCTATAGATTTGAGCCCCTGCATGACTCAAAAGTCCTCTGCATGTATGAAGGACCGGATGGACTCGGCGAGTCCTTTGAGTGGACTCGGCGAGTAGCTTGAAGATGAGGAGGAACTCGACGAGTGGGATGAACAGCTCGTCGAGTCGGATGAAGTTGGGCATGAACTCGGCGAGTTGGAAGAACAACTCGGCGAGTTGGATGAAGATTGTCTTGGACTCGGCGAGTCTGTTCTTGGACTCGGCGAGTCAAGTCGCGAAACCCCAAACCCTTCGCGTTTAGACTCGAATCAGTGAGTCGATTAGAGACTCGGTGAGTTGGACAAGTCAGGACTCAGAAATTGGTAGACTCGGTGAGTCATGGACTGACTCGGCGAGTAGAGTCACGAGTGGATGGACTCTGGACTTATGAACTCGGCGAGTCAGTAGGGTGACTCGACGAGTAGGGTTGACCTGGAAGGTTGACTTTGACCAGGACTTTGATTTTGACCTGAGTTGACTTAGTTGACTTTCGGGAGATAGTTAGACTAAGTGTTGCATTGATATTGGTAGCTCGGAGAGCTAGTGGAGCGGGAGTTCATAGAGTTGTCAGTCAGCAGCCGGAGGATTATCTGCAGAATTCAGCAGTGCGAGGTGAGTCTACTCGCTGTTTGTATGGGTCTAAGGCACCAATGCCGGCCCATTTAGAATATGCATGAAAGACCAGGGGGTGGCTCCTGGCACACAGTATGTTATTATCTATGATAGGAAGACCCGGGGGTTAGCCCTAGGCAATATGCATGAAAGACCAGGAGGTGGCTCCTGGCGTATTGTTTGATATTATATATGAAAGACCAGGAGGTGGCTCCTGGCGTATTGTTTGCTATTATATATGAAAGACCAGGAGGTGGCTCCTGGCGTATTGTTTGCTATTATATATGAAAGACCAGGAGGTGGCTTCTGGCACACTGTATGCTGTCTAGCTAAGTAGAGTAGTATGTACGGTTGTCCTTGTGATACTTGCATAAAAGACCAGGGGGTGGCCCTTGGCACATGTCTGTAAGACCAGGGGGTGGCCCTTGGCACTTGTCTGTAAGACCCAGGGAGCGGCCCAGGCTTGACCAGAGAGACCACGCACGACCCGTGGCATAATGGCAAGACTATGTTTGGCACATAGCACCTTATTTGATTATGGATAAGTCGGTTATATATAGCTCTTGGCTATGAATGGTTTGTATGGTATGAGGTATTTGGGGAACTCACTAAGCTTCGTGCTTACGGCTTTCAGTTTTGGTTTCAGGTACTTTCAGTAGCGGATGATGGAGCTCGGGATGATCGCATGGCACACACCATAGATTAGTCAGCCTGGGAATGTTTTACTCTGATAATGAACATGTGTTTTGAAAACTAATACTTTGTTTATGTTTTGAAATGATGATTTTACTTTAAGTGATACTTTATTAAAAGAAATTTTTAGTCTTAAATTTTGGGACGTTACACAATAACTATAGCTTAGTCCTGATCTGATCCATACTCCCAGATCAATAACTGTGCCCAATCCATACTCTCGAACTAGGGACAATTAACTTAGTCTTAATCCATATCTGATCCATACTCATGGATCTCTAATTGTGCCCAATCCATACTCCCGGACTAGCGACAATTAACTTACTCTTAATCCATACTCTCGGACTAATAGCAAGTTTATCTCTTTACCTGATCCATACTCCCGGATCTAAAACTAACCTCTTGGTCTAATCCATACTCCCAGATCTAAAACTAACCTTTTGATCTGATCCATACTCACGGATCTAAAACTAACCTCTTCATCTGATCCATACTCACGGATCTCATCTACCCATGTCCTACCCAACATATTTGTAGATATAAAACACATATACATTTTGACTAATTTAAAACTATGTAAAACATCCATTCCACACTCATCTCAAATAAACAACAATATATAATCACATATCACGTATTTCATAGCAAATACTTAATATTTATGTGTTAGAAGAGAGTGACTACACACTCACCCAAAACATATACTTAATACATTCAAACAATACTTGTATTAATATCGTGTTTATGAAAGGGACTATACACTCACTTGATCAGAAGATGATCGGACAGCACTACAGCTATAAGAGTAGTATTCTTCGGTGAAACCGGGATATCTTCACACACCGGGCTTCTTGCATGCAGAGCTTCGGCTCGGAAACTATTTTCTTCTCGGGATCTTCGGGCTGCGGGTCTCGGGATGATATTAGGGCTTCGTGGTTACTTATTTTCACGCAAATCGAGGCAATATAGGTGAGAGAAGGGTGAATTAGCAACCTTGGCCGGTTGCCCCTTCAAATCTATTTATAGGGCTAATTTCTCATTTTCCACGTCGTGGGCTTGGTCGTCACTGCATGTGTCATCGCAAGTTGGGTCTGGTAGACTCCAAGAGGCGTCAGAAAACATGCCACATCGTGGGCACTGTTTCCACGTCGTGGCCACTAACACAGCTTTGGGGTTCGCTCCCTGAACTTCAGAAAGTCATAACTTTCGCATATGAACTCCGTTTTCGACGTTCTTTATATCAATGCGTAGGTGAGAATATGCTCTACGACTCTCGTTTAGACTCCGATGGCTAATTTTTAATTTATTTTTAATATATTATAAATATATTACTTTTATATTATTTTTATATTATTTTTATTCTTCATACGACGTCCGTTTTCGTCTGTCTTTTTACCGTTGGACTACTATCGACGAGATCTTCGATTATCTTTAGCTTGTTTTGGCTAAAAATCACTCGATCTCGTATTCGAGTATTCAGGCTGCATACCGCTAAGTCGAAACTTCGGAAAAATCATAACTTCCTCATGCGAAGTCAGATTTGGGCGTTCTTTTTATGCACACTCTCGGTTTAACATATTCTACAAATTTTGTTTAGATCACTAAGGTTAGATATCGCTCTATCTTAAATTCATATTTTACGTCATTCAACTTTGTGTCGGTTCTGTCGCGAAACTTCGACAGGTCATAACTTCTTCGTTATAACTCGGATTTCGGCGTTCTTTATATGTAAGGAATCCTTGTAACATATACTGCAACTTCGTTAAGATTATTCATTCTAAATAATCTTCTATCAAAAAGTCATTGTTTGACGCTTATCGTCTCTAAATTGACTAGCCTTGATCTATGGGCATTACAATTATCTCCCCTTTAGGGTGATTACGTCCCGGAATCATCAACAAAATTGGGCTTGTATAATCATTCCATACGTCATCTCTTCATCCTACGTAATAACCGTAACTTCTATGTTTCCTCGAAAGAACACCTAACTCTAAAGCTTCTTGACTGCAGAGTATGCTCAATCTTGCATCTGCTTTTCGTACTATGTTGTACTTTCAATCATAACCTTCGAGTTACCAAATAAGTCCTTATTGTGGATTCCTTCTGATGGGTTTTGACCATAAGAACTTTCCTATGTGCGCATGCAAAACCCTAATGCTTGGATCTAGGCTTTCTACTAAACATGCTTTTGAATCCAAGACTTCTAATGATTAATTAGGTTAAATAACACCATTGAAACAGATGTAGAATCATACCTTTGAGTTCCTTGTTGATCTTGAGGTCTTGGAGCTTCTAGAGTCACAAGTGTCACTCCTCTAATGGCTTACAAACACCAATAGCAATAAGAATGATTTAGGAGAGAGGAGAGGGGAGGAATTCGACCAGAGTTCTCTTGCTTTTTCAGAGGTGTCGAATTCCCTATGTCATGGGGTCTATTTATACTTGTAGACTCCTTAAGGGTTACAACCTAAACCCTAATTGGATAATCTTCTCTTAAGGCTATCCAAATCCATTCCTAAGATAAGTATATGGACGATTTTAGCTATCCTAATACTCTTAGAATTCGTCCATACCATATCCAAATGGATTTACAGTCTAAAGCTTAGCTATCAAACAATTGACAGTTTATACCCCTTTATTTAATTAATCTCTTTAAGTCACCAAATTAATTCTAATTAATTCTATGACTTATATTAATCAAATAACAAATATATTATTCATTATATTATTCACATAATATATTAATAATATTTACTCTCTCTTAATAAATCATCCTATCAAGTTGCTATGGTGAAGGCAACCCAAAAGGACCATGCACAACCGGATCAAATACTTGCCTAATATAGTTGCAGCCTTAGACACTATTCCAACAGTCTCCCACTTGGATAAGTCTAGTAACTATACAAGTACAATTTGGTTTGCAATCGTAGCTCTCAAAGACGCTGTCAACTCTGATCTAATCAATCTTGTCCTTTAGATAAGGGAACGTACAGTCCTCTGTTAGATATCATGCTAACAATCCTATGGAATGGTTAGTCACGCATTTAGGTTTCTTGATCTCTGATTTATCTGACATAGAACTTAATCGAACACATCAATTCAGTTCTGACTGGGCCCGGCACATAAGTCAAATCGAATCATCGAGCGGCCGAGATATCGCTTTTACCTTCTTAGATAAAAGTTACAGATAAACTTCGACTTATATGCATTTACTTATTCATTAACCGACTACACACAACAATACGTTTTATAACACCAAGTTACTGATGCGTCTTCGTATTATCAATATACAATCAATTAACAAATAATAAACCATATATCTAGGTTTTAAGACTATATGATATTATCGTCTTGCGATCACCTTTTATTATCGTATTCCATAAGGTCATTCCAGCAAGCGCGGGTTTATTCCAATGCTCAAAACTAGTTCATAAGCACTCATGAACGTTGCAGCAATCCTTTGCTATGTCTAACACCATTTAGACATTCTACACACCAATTCATGACAATCTTCTTTCATATCTACTTCCAACATATGAACGATTGTGGACCATTTGAATAATTCGATTATTCTTAATAAACTCAATTATTCTGGAAGTCAAAACATGCAAAGTGAAACAATAGCTAAACAATTAACATAAGATAGTAACATTACTCATAAATAAAACTCCTTTATTTAATCATCAAATGTCAATTACATTTATCTATTACACGTTTCAAATTCTATCTAATCTACGCTAATATCATCCTTCAGCCCAATACTCCTAGCATGCTGCAAGTGCTTAACCCTACTCAGTCCCTTCGTAAGCGGATCTGTTGGGTTATCTTCTGATGATATCCTCTTCACTACGAGTTGTACTTCTTCTACACGATGTCTGATGAAGTGATATTTTCTGTCGATATGTCTTGATCTACCATGATCCCTCGGTTCCTTGGTCAAGGCAACCGCTCCTTCGTTATCACAGAAAATCTCCATGGGCTCCTTTATGGCAGGCATGACTCCAAGATCACCGATGAAGTTCTTTAGCCATATTGCCTCCTTCGACGCTTCGCTCGCTGCAATGTACTCTGATTCGCACGTTGAATCAGCTACGATTTCCTGCTTGGAACTCTTCCATGTCACTGCTCCTCCATTTAGGGTAAAGACCCAGCCCGACTGCGAACGGTAGTTGTCCCTGTTGGTCTGAAAACTGGCGTCACTATACCCTCACACCTTCAAGTCATCACTCTCTCCGAGGACTAAGAACCATTCCTTCGTCCTCCGAAGGTACTTAAGGATGTTTTTCACCGCAATCCAATGTGCTTTGCCAGGATTCCCTTGATATCTGCTAACCATGCTCAAAGCGAAGGCTACATCAGGGCGAGTACAAGTCATAGCGTACATGATTGAGCCAACTGCGGAAGCATATGGTACTCGGCTCATTTCTGCTATTTCAGCTTCGGTACTCGGACTTTGAGTCTTACTCAATTTGGCATTACTTTGTATCGGTAGTTCTCCCTTCTTTGAGTTTTCCATACTAAAGCGTTTTAGTACTTTCTCTAAGTAAGTATTTTGACTAAGTCCAATTAGTCTCTTACTTCTTTCTCTTACTATCCTTATTCCCAAAATGTAAGAAGCTTCTCCGAGGTCCTTCATAGCGAAGCACTTCCCGAGCCAGGACTTAACTTCCTGCAGGGTCGGGATGTCTTTTCCTATGAGTAAAATGTCATCGACATATAGAACGAGGAAGCTTACTATACTCCCACTGGCTTTGACATATACACAATATTCGTCTTCGCTTCGTACAAATCCAAACTCTTTGACTTTCTCATCGAAGCAAAGATTCCATCTGCGAGACGCTTGCTTAAGTCCATAAATGGACTTCTCAAGCTTACACACTCTATCTGGATGCTTCGGATCCACAAACCCCTCTGGCTGAGCCATGTAAACATCCTCAGCCAACTTTCCATTAAGGAAAGCGGTCTTGACATCCATTTGCCAAATCTCATAATCATGAAATGCGGCAATGGCTAGCATCACTCTTATAGATTTAATCTTCGCAACTGGTGAGAAGGTCTCATCATAGTCAACTCCGGGAGTTTGAGTAAAGCCCTTCGCGACCAATCGCGCTTTATATGTGTGTACGTTCCCATCCACGTCGGTCTTCTTCTTGAAGATCCATTTGCACCCAACGGTCTTGCGTCCAGGCACGTGATCAACCAAATTCCAAACTTGGTTATCATACATGGATTGGATCTCGCTATCCATTGCCTCTCTCCATTTTACAGACTCCGGGCCTGCCATGGCTTCCTTATAGCTATTAGGTTCATCAAGGTTTACTAGTGTACCATCACTAATATACGTGTCCCCTTCGGTAGTAATATGAAAGCCATAAAACTGGGGATGAACTCTAACTCTATCGGAACGTCTAAGAGGTAAGGATTCGTCAATCGGTTCAACCGGAGTTTCCTCCTCGGGTTGAACACCAGCGGTATAGGTTCCTTCATCTATCGATTCTTGAATCTCTTCAAGTTCGATTTGCCTCCCACTGTCTCCTTGGCTTATGAGTTCTTGCTCTCGGAAAACTCCTCTCCTCGCAACGAAGACAACATTGTCCTTCGGTCTATAGAAGAGATATCCAAAGGATGTCTGCGGGTAGCCGATGAAAATACATCGCTCACTTCGAGGTTCAAGCTTGTCGTGAGTATCTCGTCTTACGAAAGCCTCGCAACCCAAAACCTTGATATGTGCCAACGAGGGAGCTTTCCCTGTCCACATCTCGTGAGGTGTTTTGGCAACCTTCTTAGTAGGGACTCGGTTAAGGATATGGGCGGCAGTCTCTAAGGCATACCCCCAAAAGGAGATTGGTAGTGAAGCACGATTCATCATAGAGCGAACCATATCTAATAAGGTTCGATTACGCCTTTCTGCCACACCATTCAACTGCGGTGTCCTAGGAGGCGTCAATTGTGAAACTATTCCACACTCCTTGAGATAATCGTGGAATTCAAGACTTAGGTACTCTCCTCCTCGATCGGATCGAAGCATCTTGATTTTCCTGCCCAATTGATTCTCCACTTCATTCTTGAACTCTTTGAACTTTTCAAAGGTGTCTGACTTTTGCTTGATTAAGTAGATATACCCATATCTACTATAGTCATCGGTAAAAGTCACATAGAAGTGGTTCCCATCCTTCGTGGTTGATCTAAACGGTCCACACACATCGGTATGTATTAGGTCCAATAGACCCTCGCCCCTTTCACATGTACTCGTGAAGGGCGACTTAGTCATCTTTCCAAGCAAACAAGACTCGCATGTGTCATCTTCCCTAAGGTTGAATGACTCCAACACTCCATCCTTTTGGAGTTGGGCTATGCGTTTCTTGTTGACATGTCCAAGACGACAATGCCACAAGGATGCTTTATCCATACTAGTGGAAGAATCAATATTCAAAACATCATTTCCTAAGTTATCAACAATCATAACGGTTTCATATATTCCATTACATGGTATAGCTTCAAAGTAAAAGACACCATTTAGATAAGCCAAAATTGAACCATTCTCATTATTAAAAGAAAATCTAAATCCTTGTCTATATAAACCATGAAATGAAATGATGTTTCTTGCCATTTCTGGCGAATAGCAACAATTGTTCAAATCTAAAACTAAACTATTCCTAAGCACTAAGGAATACACTCCAATCTTGGTCACAGGCGACGATCTTCTGTTCCCCATGATTATATTGATCCTTCCTTGCTCCACATCCCTACTTCTTCTTAGTCCCTGCACATTAGAACAAATGTGATAACCACAACCGGTATCAAGAACCCAAGAAATAGCATGATTAGAATCGTTAGATTTGATTGTATATATACCTGCGAAAGATGGCTTGATCTTTCCTTCTTTGATTGCTTGCAGGTAATCCAGGCAGCTTCTCTTCCAATGTCCTATCTTGTGGCAGTGGTGGCACTCTGCCTCCTTCGGGTTAGAGCAGGGCTTAGCGGGATCAACTTTGGTCCCACTAGAAGAGGCACCATCTCGGGCTTTCACCTTGCGATAGTTCTTCGATGAAGCTTTCCTCTTCTTTCCCTTCCCTTGTCCAATAGCCAAGACAGGAGCAGCGGGCGGATTGGGAGTGGGTGCAACAGACTTGTCTTTGAAGTTGCTCTCAGCAACCCTCAAGAGACCTTGGAGCTTGCTTAGGGTGACCTCTTCTTTGTTCATGTGGTAGGTCATCCTAAATTGGTTGTACATTGGAGGCAAAGAGTGAAGCACCATGTCGATCGCCAAATCCTCACCGAAGTCAACATTTAACTTGCGAAGGCGGTCGACATACCTTTGCATCTTTTGCAAGTGCACGGTAAGAGATTCTCCATGACCCATCTTCGTGGAAATCATGTTAGTGAAAATCTCGTACCTCTCTTGTCTCGCGTTTTGGTGGTACCTCTCCAATAAGTCTTGATGCATCTCGTATGGGTACATGTCCTCGTAGGACTTTTGGAATTCGGAGTTCATGGTGGCGATCATGATGCAATGTACCTTCGTTGCATCTCGCTCATGAGTTTCAAAGGCGGTGATTTCGGCGGGAGTAGCAATTTCGGGGTTGATTTTCTCGAGCTTCTCATCGAGGACATACTCCTTATCCTCATAGCGAGCAATGGTGCGAATGTATCTTATCCATTCGCTAAAGTTCGTTCCATCGAAGGTGACCTTTTGGCAAAGGCTCATCAACGTGAAAGAACTAGCAGCAGCGTTGTTTGCGTTCGACATCTACAATTAGAAAAGGACAAAGATAGATTAGAATAAGAATCCCTAATTATCACCCAATAGGAAAATTAGGGCTAGGATCCAACAATAACATTTACATACTAGAAAAGGGATGCCGTAATCTAACATGCAAATAAATTGAAGGTAAGTGAATGACGATTCACTAATTCTCCATCACAAAACTTAAACTATTAGTCCTAAGTGTTTTTGAGAATTCCTAGGTTCGGATGAGATTCATTGAAACTATTCAATGGCATGTTTAAATCTCGATATGCCCCTCTTGTTTGTGACTGGGATGCCGAGGATCACAAAGCGGGTGTGAATTACCATGCAAATTCACATGGTGCCTTCATTGTAACAATCACCTATTCGATATGCCGGTAAACCACACACGCTCCATCGAACTATGATAAACAATGAATCACCCTTTGCCACCTTCGCTTAGAACCAATTAGTGTGCCGGTAAACCACACACGCTCGACTAACATCTTAGCAAGGTGCAAAGTGTGATTTCATGGGATTGCATCAATTCACTTTTCCTAAAGTAACTAGGATTGGGAATTTTTTGGAAAAATATGTGTAGTTACTTTGTATTTCTTATTATACTTTTAATGAGAGAATGAGGTTGCCCTATCCTACCCGTTCGGCTAACGACCCTCCACCAATCAAGCAAGCGGTGGGTGTGAGTGTACACCCATTAAGCGCCATTTTATAGGCCTCAACCTTATACCCACCTTATAGATCGGCTTCGTGAATGAGGCCTACTAACGGTAAGACTAGCATTTAGTTATACATATATATATATATATATATATATATATATATATATTATTCTAGTAATATCATATTAGTATAGGGTTGTATTTTAAAACTTTTAAAATCTAGGGTTTGAAATTTAAGTTGTCTAAATTAAAGCTTTTAATCACAAAAGTAAATTTCAAAACATGAGGGTAGGCTTTAAACATTTAAAACATGGAGGATCAAATAACAAATAATTCCAATTAACAATTAATATCCTAATTATCTATATTTGATTTATTCAAGATTTCTTTGAAAGATAATTACCAAAATAGTTAAATAATTAATTAATTATCATATAAGGAAATTAAATATTTAATTAGTTGATAATTACCTTTTTCTAGATCAAGATAATAGTCATATTTATCATAAAATCGGATTTAGGTTGATCTATTATGATTAAGGTAAGTTTCCATAAGATAAACACAAAGAAATCCCGAATCTGGTCATTCCTGACGCCTGGACTCGCCGAGTGCACAAGGGGACTCGCCGAGTCAGGCCTACTCGCCGAGTCCACCTTGGAACTCGCCGAGTCAGTGACACAGAAACCAAAAAAACGAATTTTGCAGGTTTGTTTCAGTTAATCAAGCAACAATTTAAAGAAAACCAAGCTAGGCTCTGATACCACTGATGGGTTTTGACCATAAGAACTTTCCTATGTGCGCATGCAAAACCCTAATGCTTGGATCTAGGCTTTCTACTAAACATGCTTTTGAATCCAAGACTTCTAATGATTAATTAGGTTAAATAACACCATTGAAACAGATGTAGAATCATACCTTTGAGTTCCTTGTTGATCTTGAGGTCTTGGAGCTTCTAGAGTCACAAGTGTCACTCCTCTAATGGCTTACAAACACCAATAGCAATAAGAATGATTTAGGAGAGAGGAGAGGAGAGGAATTCGACCAGAGTTCTCTTGCTTTTTCAGTGGTGTCGAATTCCCTATGTCATGGGGTCTATTTATACTTGTAGACTCCTTAAGGGTTACAACCTAAACCCTAATTGGATAATCTTCTCTTAAGGCTATCCAAATCCATTCCTAAGATAAGTATATGGACGATTTTAGCTATCCTAATACTCTTAGAATTCGTCCATACCATATCCAAATGGATTTACAGTCTAAAGCTTAACTATCAAACAATTGACAGTTTATACCCCTTTATTTAATTAATCTCTTTAAGTCACCAAATTAATTCTAATTAATTCTATGACTTATATTAATCAAATAACAAATATATTATTCATTATATTATTCACATAATATATTAATAATATTTACTCTCTCTTAATAAATTATCCTATCAAGTTGCTATGGTGAAGGCAACCCAAAAGGACCATGCACAACCGGATCAAATACTTGCCTAATATAGTTGCAGCCTTAGACACTATTCCAACACCTTCTTCTTCTCAGGATAAATACTTTCCTTTATTTATTATAGCAGACCGATAGGTCGTGCTCTAATGACCTCTCATCGAATGATGCAATGCTTAGACTCAGGTCTTTTAGAGTTAAATTCCAAAATGGAATATACCTTCCTTCATATTCTAATGTGATATAATCACATTTCAGCTTGTAGCATTTATACCTACAAACTTCTTTAATAACGTGTGCGATATGATTGATCACTTGATTTCAATCTTCTGACTTACGTCAGATGTTACATCGAACTTGGTCCTCTGGACCATGTAACATACTCACTGTATTTGGACTCAGTTTGATATAACCACTAGGGTCGGAATAACAACCATCTTACCGGTCATTACCGAAACAATGGTAATGACATACTTGAATAAACTGGAACCAATTACTAGTTTCTTGGTAACCTTGCGACTTGCCCTGATCAAACTACGACTCCTGTGCTTCCGGTAGTATATGCATCTACTACTTTTCACACCTACTCATACTCATCCCAAGTATTGTCTCGCAATCCCCAAGTCCTAAAATCACAAAAGACTTTAACACATACGAATGTGTCCAAATAATCATAAAAATTTCCTAGACTCTACTAGGACTTCTTCATTGTGTATCTTCAATCATCAATTCTACTTCAACTCGATTGGTGATGGAAATACCAGATGATGGGACAACTTCAAGAATTACACCATTCGTTCCATCATCCTGCCAATCGAAGTTGTACTTTAGACGTACCGTACTCCTTTAAACGTACTATTATAAGAAATATTCTAAAGGCAAGATACCAATCTTACGATATCTCCCGATATGTGTCATCCACTATCATAAGCCTTCTTCATTTCCCCCGTTTACTCAATTCTCTACGTGTCTTCACCATGACCTTTAGTACACCCAAGCAGACGTTCGATGTACTAGGCGAGATTTTAAGATAGGAAAGATTCATTTATGATAAACGTATAAGTCTCCTTATCACTTTGAAACGTTTACATGCTAGATCTAATATCGTAGTCATGCGCTTAAAAATCCTATACACATAAGGTTTCCAGATCCGGTCGGCAACAAACTATAGATCCGAACAAGTAATAGCATCATTATTGCTATAACACAAAACATTTAGCACATAAAAGCAATTTAGGCAACATTCCTAAAATAAACTAGCGCTTGTGTCAATTTAGGTGTACTACCTAACATATTTTAAACACACTCCTCACGATCATTAGTTAGCATTCTAAGTTTAAGTCTAGAAATTTCCTACAAATTCCTAGTTCGCTTAAACTAATGCTCTGATACCAAATTTGACATCCCTAATTTCACGGCCAAAAAAGACCTATTTGTTTATGCTTTGTTTTAAAATCAAAGTAATCGTTTAAAGAAAACGGTTGCGGAATTTGTTTCCAAAACAAAATATGATAAGAATTTATCAAAGCATTTCTTAAATAAATGTATTTTCATTATATAACAAAATCTCGGGATGTCATGTTCCGATACAGATCAAAGGCATAAACAGAACATATTAGACCTTACAACAGTTATTTATAACTACTGGCCTATAATCCATTATCTCTCGTCATGTCAACCAACTTATGCTCTCGTGAGCATATAGGTTTTTCATCCCACAATGTTATATCATATATTTATATATAGAACATTCAAACTTGTATAATTTCACCATATAAAGGCAACTCTTATCCCACCCCATCGATCCTCACAACGACACGATCTAAACTCTTGTATCTAAAATTTTCCTCTTTACCTGATCCCTACTCACGGATCTAAAGCTATCCTCTTCACCCGATCCATACTCACGGATCTAAAACTAACCTTTTCACCTGATCCATACTCACGGATCTAAAACTAACCTTTTCCCCAAATCCATACTCATGGATCTAAAACTACCTGATCCATACTCACGGATCGAAAACTAACCACCTGATCTGATTTATTCTCCCAGATCAATAATTGTACCAAATCCTTACTCCCGGTATAGGGACAATTAACGATACCTTAATCCTGATCTGATCCATACTCCCGGATCAATAACTGTACCCAATCCATACTCCCGGAATAGGGACAATTAACTTAGTCTTAATCCATATCTAATCCATAATCCTAGATCTATAAGTGTGCCAAATCAACACTCCCGGACTAGGGACTATTAACTTAGTCTTAATCCATACTCCCAGACTAATAGCGAGTTTATCTCTTTACCTGATCCATACTCCCGGATCTAAAACTAACCTCTTAGTCTAATCCATACTCACGGATCTGAAACTAACCTCTTGATCCGATCCATACTCACAGATCTAAAACTAACCTCTTCATCTAATCCATACTCACAAATCTCATCTACCCATGTCCTACCCAACATATTTGTAGATATAAAACACATATACATTTTGACTCATTTAAAACTATATAAAACATCCATTCCACACTCATCTCAAATAAACAACAATATATAAACACATAGCACGTATTTCATAGCAAATACTTCATATTTATATGTTAGAAGAGAGTGACTACACACTCACCCAAAACATATACTTAGTACATTCAAACAATACTTGTATTAATATCGTGTTTATGAAAGGGACTATACACTCACTTGATCAGAAGATGATCGGACAGCACTACAACTCAAAGAGTAGTATTCTTCGGTGAAACTGGGATATCTTCACTCAGCGGGCTTCTTGCAGGCAGAGCTTCGGCTTAGAAACTCTTTTCTTCTCGGGATCTTCGGGCTTCGGGTCTCGGGATGATACCGGGGCTTCGGGGGTACTTCTTTGCACGTAAATCGAGGCAATATGGGTGAGAGAAGGGTGAATTAGCAACGTTGGCCGGCTGCCCCTTCAAATCGATTTATAGGGCTAAGTTCTCATTTTCCACGTCGTGGGCTTGGTCGTCACTGCATGCCTCATCACAAGTTGGGTCTGGCAGACTCCAGGAGGCATCAGAAAATATACCACGTCATGGCCACTGACACAGCTTTGGGGTTCGCCCCCCGAACTTCAGAAAGTCATAACTTTCGCATACGAACTCCGTTTTCGACGTTCTTTATATCGACGCGTAGGTGAGAATATACTCTACAACTCTCGTTTAGACTCCGTTGGCTAATTTTGACTTTATTTTTAATATATTATAAATATATTACTTTTATATTATTTTTAGTAGGCCGGGACAGGAAAACTCCATTAGAAATTCATAAATTCTTCATCCGACATCCGTTTTCGTCTGTCTTTTTACCGTTGGACTACTATCGATGAGATCTTCGATTCTCGTTTAGCTTGTTTCGGCTAAAAATCACTCAATCTCATATTCGAGTATTCGGGCTGCATACCGCTAAGTCGAAACTTCGGAAAATCATAACTTCCTCATACGAAGTCAGATTTGGGCGTTCTTTTTATGCACACCAAATGTTTGATAAAAGTCTCAAATCATTGTCGAGCATCCACATACACATAAATGAAACCAACGAGACATTTTTTACTGTTTTCTGTATTTTGTTGTTGAAGTATGTTATGTGTTGTTAATAATAATCATCAAGAAAAAAAATAACACTAGGTAGTTTCACAATTATTTGAATAATATCTATTCTGATAACCTATCTTTTTTTTAATATATGATCCTAACTTTTATGATCGAACTTAGCAAATATGTTTATATTTTTCCCATAATACCCATGCATTTTTTTTTACTATACCAATAAAGTTAATGGACTAGCATCATGTCACAGAAGAGAAAAGGTAAATATTTGATAATAAAATAGGTTTAAAGAAAAAGAGTAGTTGGATTATAAAAGTGGAAAGGTGAATATCTAATAATAAAAGATATGATTTTTATGTTGCTTGTGGAAAACAATATTTTCCTCCATTAGAGATTAGCCAAATACCTGGAGCATTTTAAGCACCATTGTAACCATATTGGTTAGGACTGCCTATAATAATAGCTTTTATGTCACAAGTGATGTGGACATAGTTGAAGGTTATAAATAGAGTTAGGAATAAGAGTGACAATGCTACTTTACATTATTAGTAAATGCTTTTGATGATATTCCAGTTTGATTTATTTGATTCCAACACTAAAAAGCGGTTTCATAGTCCTTGATTGACTGTAATTCTTGATGACACATCTATGTAAGCAACACTTTGCCAAATTGATTTCATCTTTGATTTCTTATACCTTTTCCCTTTTTATCGATATTTGCATCGTATTCATTGTCTTGCTGTGATGTAAACAGGAACAAGAGTATGGCTGTGACAGTTTCAAACTGTATGATTTGTCATCGAATGTTCAGCTTTTAAATGGAGTTTTTTTACTCTTTGATTTTTGTATTTATGTGTAAAACGTATCTACCATGTTCCTTTTCGGTTTTTCAGATAAAAAGTGGTTTAAAACTTACTGTTCAACCTAAATTGTTTCCATACGGTGGTTTTTTGGGGATTCATTTAATTGATGATGCTTAAGTAGTGGACCATGAACGTTAGTTCTGTTTCATTTTGTCATTTGAAAATCTTTTCTGGGAGAGACTAGCCACTCAAAACCTAGAAACACCATTGTTTGAAAATCAAAATTTCATAGTAAAATTAGGTGGCAATTCAAGCTCGTGGCCATTACTTCCAGGTTCTACAATCTTATTTGGATCCTCTCTTTGTTATAGGATCATTCCAAGAACAATGTCTCCACTAGGTAGCCGAAAACATCTTGGCAAGGTGGAAGACTCACATTATTTTTATTTTATTATCTTTGTAAATTAAATATAGTTAATCATAATCATAATAATCATAACTAGAAAAGATTCTCCGGCGTTGCCGGGGTCGGAAGATACTGCTTTGTAAAGTAAATTAGCATGTTGAATTGTATTGAGGTAATCTAGTAAAGGAAGATAAACAATATCTAATTACATAAGTAAAGAAATCTAAATCATTATTTCTTGCAATAAATGAAGAAGATAAAGAAATGGTCTTACAAATTGAACTTTATTGTCATGTATGACAGCGGCCGGAAAACTAATCTGGAAAATATAGACCGTTGTTTTTTGTCTGTTAATATGAGGGTAATTTGGTCTTTTAAGGTAGTAGGGACTGAATTTTTTTACGACGGGTAAACCATATGGACCATTTATGTAATTTTGACGGTGGTGCTGGTGGTGGTGATGGCAGCTGGTGGGTGGCTTTATTGTATTGGATGTATATTTTCTAATAAATAAAACATTAATTTAAAACCAAAAAAAGAAATATAAATTAATAAAAAAAAATCGGATTAGGAGTAAAAGAGTGATTTCGGTTTCCATCATTGTTCTCAATGGGTTAAATCTAGAGAACCACAAGGACGAATCGTGTAATTTTGTCTAAAAATAATAATAATAATAATGAGGGATTATTTCTGCCAAAAGACTAAATACTATAATATGTAAATGTTGTGAATTGTTATCGAGAATTAAGATGTAAAACAATAGATTTGAATGATAAAAGATAAAGAACACACGAAGTAAATATTAATCAGATCTCATTTCATTAAGACTGATTACAGAATAGGCTAAAGTGTGTTTTTGTGTTTCGATCTCTATCTCTACTTCAAGCCTACGTCCCTATTTATAGGGAACTTACAAAAAGTATACTAAGTCTAATACATTGAAACTTCGCATGCAGTACTTCGCATTTAACATTGACTTAGTAAAATACATATAAAATGCGAATCATTACAAGACACTATTCGACTTTTACAACTTAACATCTACATTCTCCCCCTTTGTAAACAGTCGATACAATTCAACCTAAAAGCATTTGAATTGCAGAGTGAATCGTTCTTCGCACTTCTCCATACCAGGAGATCACCTTCTTCAAGTCCTTCTTGTCACCTTCTGTGTTTTTCTTGCAATTATTCATACGTACAATGAAGTGCGTATATTGCGAAGAATTGTATCTTTCGATTTCTGAAGCTTTGAACAAGAACTTCTTTGGTTTGCCCTTAGTGTCTCTTCCCGAAAACACCATGCCAAAAGGTTTAAGGCAAATCTCACCCACTACATACTTCGACAATGCTGATTGTGTCAAAGTATCTTCCCATGGAACCTTCACTTCTCTTCCAAGAACATTCGCCAACTCCTCATCAGTCAGTGCAAGACAATCGAAGTAGTTGTCGATGTAAGTCTTCACATGCGCAAACCCGACTTTGAAAACATCAGTCTCTGAGCCTTTAAGCTTGTTCTCTTCCATGTTCTTCAGAATCAAAGCTACTTGAATAAGATCATTGCAGTTCATCAGTGGGAAGTCAGCAATAGTGAAGTCATATTGTTTGTTGTCTGCCCTGATGACAAAATATCGAAAGTTCTGAAGCATGTCTTCGAACAGAACATCTTTCTTTATCGTGAGCACCTTCTTGATCTTCATCAGGGACCAGACTTCATCAGGATTCTTCGCAAGAACAGCATGAAATCTGATTTTCATATGAGTGTAGTCATCTGGATTATCAAATTTCTCACTGATCTTGTACTGTGCAGTGATGAACAACATTTCATTTATAGGGAAGTCCAGCTGACAGTGATCTGAGTTCGCAATGTCGTAACTTCGTTTTGGCTTTTTCTCGAACTCATACATCTCCCTTCTTACTACTTTAGACTCTATCGTTTCGTAAGAGTAAAGCTTCGCATGATCTCCTTTGTTCATTGAGGGAGGATCACTTGCACGTTGTCGCATTATGCTTTGGACCTGTCTCATCCTTTCTAGTTCAGCTTCGGCATCAGCTTTTAACTCCTCTTTCGATTTTTCATAAAGGATGCCCTTTCCCTTCCCTGATACATCCTTCTGAGGTTGAGAACTCGAACCTCCTTCATTTCCTCCAATAACAATTCCCTTAGAAATTGTTTTTGTAGTTATTGTTGTTGAAGAAATCGGTTTGGTAGGGATTGGAATAGTTGCAACCAATTGAGTCGAAATGACCTTCCCCACTGTTTTCGCATCAGCTTCTTTACTTCGACTCTTCTCTCCCCCTTGCACCCCTGTGAAAACAGGTGGAGCACCCTTCGGAAGTAAAGAACTAAAGTTCGATATCGGAGCTAGAGCCTTCTGAATGGCTTGTTCTAAAGTGTTAATCTTTAGAGACAAGAATTCTGGAGTAATGATTTGCGAAGTAGAAGACTGCGAAACTGCGGATTTGAGCTCCGTGACTAATTTGATCAAGATATCAAACTTCTCCATGGTGGCAGCATTTTGATCAGCAGCAACAGGAATGTTGTTGAGTTTGTGGAGTTGAGACAAAATTTCCACAACCTGCTTGTGAAGATCTTCCTGTCGTGTGTTTACTGCTTGTAGATCCTTCTCAATGTCAGACTTCAACTCTTGAATTTTGAAGTTGACGTCTTCACGAACTTTCTTTACATCTTGAATAAAAAGAAGATGTCTTTCTTTGTTGGCAACTTTAAGATCTTTAAGGGTAGTCGTGAAATTATTCCCTTGAGCTTGCACTCTGAGTTCGTTATTTTTGTCAGACTGATCAACTTTCTCCAAAATACGTTTCTCAGCCCCTTTAATCATTATATCCACCTCCATTGCTGAAATCGAAGACATTCTCCCTGAATCAACTTGTGATTGAATAATTGTCTTCAATTTTTGATTAAGGATTTTGAACTGTTTTCCTGTCATCAGCATATGATCAGGAATTTCTTCTTCCTCAGAATCAAAAGAAATGTCATCAAGGACACCACCAAAAGCACCTCCTTCGACTTCTGGATCTGAAATTTGTTGCGAAGGTATAGGATTTTTAGGTGATTGGGATGGGAAAAGAGTGGTGAATGGGTTCTGAAGGGCATGGTCAAATATGGATGAAGTGGTGATGATGGGTAGTGTGGATGCAACACTCGGGATAGGTGCCCCCGTATCAGATACGTTGACAACCGTATCCGAAATAGGTACCTCCTCAGTAATTGATTTGGTAAGATCTATTTCGAGTAGTTGGGTTTGAGAAATAATTGGTGAACTTTGCGAAGGTTGAGAAATAGGTGGTGAAATTTGTGAAGGTTGAGAAATAGGTAGAGGAACAGTTACCATGGTTGTGATAGGTAGAGAAATAGGTGGAGTTTCAGGGACAACTTCGTCATCTGATGATTCATTGTGAATCACCATCTTCCTCTTCTTTCCCAGTGTGCGTTTCATATTCTTCGCAACATCTTCCGCCCTTTGTCTTTTCTGCCCAGGAGAAACTGGTGCAGGAATGCTGCGAATAGTAACTCCCTTACTACTCACCTCCGCCTTGCGAATTTGTTTTAACACTCCAGATTTGGAGGGTAAAACATCTTTCTGCACGTCTTCTTTTTGAACAGTTGGTGAAGGTGAACCCTTCGCAGATTTCTTACTCCCCTTCTTCTTCTTGGATGGAGAAGCAACATCCGGTAAGACACCCGACTGATCAGCCGTGTCAATGGTTCGTAAATACCTCACCAACACTTTGTGAGTAGGAGACACTTTGCGAAGCATCGCATCCGGAAAGCGAGCTACCCTGGTGAATATGGCCTCATCATCTTCTACCACTTTTGGAAATTGGTAAAGTGAAAACTCAGCCACTGCAACATCTGCTTCAGCCGTAATTGCTTCTTTTTCGTACACTTTCTCCAAGATCAGACTCCAGTACCTAGCACATGATATCCCCTTCTCCGAATTCGTGTTTTCAAGACTTTTGACAAATTCCTTCCACAGTTGAGTTGCGTAATCTACATTGATGTCATAGTATATACCCATTACCATGGCATACACTTCGACTCTTCCTCTGTCTAGACCAACAGATCTTCCTGTAAGACATCTGAGGAAAATTCCAAATAGAAAATTCCAAATACAGGGTAATCCCCACTTCTGGAAATCACTGATCTTCTCCAACTCCGGTTGATGGCCCATCTCGTTAAACATGTGGATAATCTGAGAGTTGACCGGTTTCACAAAAGGTGGGTTGTTGGGAATCTCCAAGAACTCCACGAACAAGTTCTTGGACAGTTTCACCCTCTTGTTGTTAACGAGGTTGAAAGTAATCACATCCGCCGTGTGATTGTAGGAAGCCGTGGATGCAGCATGGGATAACCAGATCATTGGAACTAGGAAGGATCGGAACATGGCAGTTGACAACGGTGATCGTTTCAAAGCCACAATTAGCATCTTCAATTCTTCTAGGTAAGCAGATACTTTGGGATCAACCTGATAGTTTGTGCTCTGAATCTTCATTAGGGATTGAGAAAGGACCTCATCAGTGTTTGAGTTTGTGACTGCCATTGTAGGGTTTGAAAGAGATTTGAAGTATAGGATCAAGATGAATGCTTTGAAGATTTGTGTGAATTCTTGTTTGCGTAACCGTACACAGTGTTCTTCATGCCCCTTTTATAGGTTACTCAAACTTTGATTTGAAATTAAAGCGGGATGCATTTAATGTAATCCGATGTGGCACCTTGAATCCCGGATCATGGCTATAAAAGATCACTATGCAGTAAAAAGTAACTGTCACATCTCCTCGAAAATCGGATAGAATACCAACCAATTTTAGTAGACAGCCTGTCAAGTAACCGTTATAGAATACGAACCGATAAAACCATTCGCATGGAAGCAAGGCTCTTTCACTTTTGGGATTTAAAGCGAAGTCATATGCCAGTCTTGCGAAATCATCAGTCTGAGTTGGTGTTACTCAGAACCTCAAGGATTTCGTGTGTGCATTGTGCCAATGAAATAAGACAAGAAACAAGAAATATCTGGAATGTAGTGATGTCAAAAATTTAATTTGACATGAATGCAGTAAGACCCCAGGCAAAGATTGCTTCGTTAATTATCGAGAGAGATAATCAACAGCTTGTGTATTTTCCCGTGAATTACAATCGAATACTTGTAAAGAAGTTTCGAAGGGCTTCTTTTAAAGGTTATTTTGGGTTGGTTTGAAATTTCATTACATATCAGCCTTAACATAAGGTGAGAAATTGTAAATGAAATTACTTGTTTGACCAGTGTAGTTAGTGACAAGTTGGCTTGTGAAAATATTTATCATGACAAGAATTTGCGAATGAAACTTACACTGAAATCATATTCAAGAAAAATTTGGTTTGGATCTTGTTGGGTAACAAATATTCTTGGTTGTAAATATTTGATCAAGACCACGCATGCGAATTGAATATGATTTGAAGTTTCGAAATTGTTGATACTAAAACAAAGGTTTCGTAAAAATCTGGAACAAAGTTCCCCGTCAATTCCTTAAAGATGTATGATTTTTGGGTTTCACTTCCATCACGGTCTCATGATGTTAGATCTTAAACACAGAGTTTTGAGTTGTCTAGGTTTTGATTGGTTTTATCAAAGACCTCAAGGACAAATCCTTTTCAAAAATTTTGGATTTGAAGAACATTTTGGTTTAAAAAGATTGGTTAAGAATCAAATTGTACCTCTGTTATGATATGGACAAAACAAAAAACTCTTAACTCATATGAGAAGAGTAAGGTAGCTCTTGTTGATTTATGTGAATACAAGCCTTGTTGGGTAGAAATGTTCATGTGATTATTTCATCAAGGCTTTCATTTTCCACACATAGAATCATTCGAGGCTTGAGGTCTACATACAACAGCATGCTTCTAGGGACATCCTAACTAGTTGTAAAAAAAATTAATACCTTCCCATAGAAACATAAATGTATGACCTCTTCGCATTGTATCCCTGTATCAACTTCTCAACACAGTTTAAAGAAAAAATATTTTTGTGATTTTGAAATTTTTCAATAAACGTAAGAACAAAACAAATAAACTCTTTTTGTATTTTTAATTTTTCAATTTTAAAGAACAAAAACAATAAAATCTTTTTGGATTTTCGATTTTTCATAACTAAAACATTAAGCGTAAACCTTACCATTGTATTTTGGAACCAGATGCGAAAAACTGTGGTTGCGAAGTCATGCGAAGCGTTCTGAATGAACAGTAACCTCTGAATGATTTCGACTCTGAGCTACGTGACAGCTTTTACTCTTGTGTTGACAAAATTGAATTCGCATTAATCATCCCTAAACCTGTTAAAATTCGAACAAAGGATTTTTCATCAAGAGGTTTTGTAAAAATATCAGCAAGTTGTTCAGTTGTTTTGAAAAAATGAATTTCAATATTTCCATCTTCCACATGATCTTTAATAAAATGATATCGAAGAGCAATGTGTTTTGTCTTTGAGTGTTGTACTGGATTGTGATAGATGCGAATTGCACTTTGCGAATCACAATGCAAAGGAATCTTTTTCATGTTGATTGGATAATCACGAAGTTGACTCTGAATCCAGATAATTTGCGAAGTACAAGCGGCTGCAGATATGTATTCTGCCTCAGCGGTTGATATAGCCACACAAGTTTTTTTCTTTGATTGCCAACTCACTAACTTTCCATCCAAAAGTTGACATCTACCAGTTGTACTTTTTCTGTCCAAAGTACATCCTCCTAGATCTGAGTCTGAAAAAGCTTGAATGAAGAATCCTGTTTTCGCAGGATACCATAGTCCTAAAGAAACAGTTCCCTTGAGATATCGAAAAATATTTTTCACTGCAATCAAATGAGGCTCTCTTGGATTAGCTTGAAATCTAGCACAACAACAAACCGAAAACATAATATAAGGTCTACTTGCAGTTAAGTACAATAAAGACCCTATCATGCTACGATACAGTGTGAGATCAACAGCAGGAGCATCTAACAAAGGAGTTAGTCTTGTTCCCACTGCCATAGGTACTCTGAGCTTTGTGCTATTGATCATTCCAAACTTTTCAAGCAAGTTCTTCGTATATTTTTCTTGATTAATTAAAATTCCTTCTCTGTTCTGCCTTATATTTAAACCAAGAAAATTATTAATTTGTCCCATCATGCTCATTTCAAACTGACTCTTCATTAAATTTTCGAATTCAATTGACAATGCTGGATCAGTGGAACCAAAGATAATATCATCAACATAAATTTGAACAAGCATTAGATGACACCCAACTTTCTTGCGAAATAATGTGGGGTCAATTGATCCTTGTTTAAATTTAGATTGTTTCAAGAAATTTGTAAGTGTTGCGTACCAGGCCCTTGGTGCTTGTTTTAACCCATATACAGCTTTGTCAAGGACATATACATGATCAAGAAACTCACTGTTTACAAACCCTGGTGGTTGTTCAACATACACTGTTTCTTCGAGTTTTCCATTTAAGAATGCACATTTAACATCCATTTGATAAACATCAAAATCTTTGTGAGCTGCATAGGCTAAAAATATGCGAACTGCTTCAAGTCTTGCAACAGGTGCAAATGTTTCTTCATAGTCAATACCTTCTTGTTGCGAATAACCTTTGACCACTAATCTTGCTTTATTTCGAATAATATTGTCATCTTTGTCGGTTTTGTTTTTAAAAATCCATTTTAAACCAACAATTGAAACATCAGAGGGTTTAGACACTAATCTCCAAACCTTGTTTCGTTCAAATTCTGCCAATTCAGATTGCATAGCAACAACCCAATCTGAGTGTTCCATAGCATTCTTGACAGTTTTTGGTTCTATTTTCGAAATAAAAACATTAAACATGCAAAGTTCTTGGTTCGCATTCAGTACCTCATTTTTCGCACGAAGTTGAGCTCTAGTCAATACTCCTTCTTGTAAATTTCCAATTACCTGTTCTTGTGGATGATTTCTTGTCCATTTCTCGAGTGGTGGATAATTTGGATCAAATTCTAATGGTGCATCTTCAAACATATCTTCATTTTCAGATCCTGCAACAGAAAAATTATCATTAACTTCATGAAATTTGTCATTAATATCAAGATTAATTGTCCCTGTTTCATCACGCTCCCCCTCAACATGATCTATATCTTGATATTCTTGTCGATTTTGTAAATGCTCCCCCTCAACATGATGTTCTTGTTGATTTTGCGAAGGCTCCCCCTCAACTTGATGTTCTAGTTCCTTGTGAATATCTGATGTGCTTTCACAAGTTATGATTGATTCATCAGTATGTTTTGAAGATTCTGATGTTTGATTATCATGAGCATTACTTTCTGCATCAATGGCCCTGTCAGGAATCCCAAAAATCAAGTCATAATCAAAATCATTGATTTCAGAATTATCAATTGGATTATGTGAATCTACAAGTATTGATTTATTCTCAAATTTACTATCAGTCTGTTTTAGATAGTAATCATCAAATGTTAAATTGAACGTTTCTTCAATTTTTCTTGTTCGTTTGTTTAGCACTCTGTATGCAACTGAATTTTGTGAATATCCTAAAAAGATGCCTTCATCAGCTTTAGCTTGAAACTTGGACAAATTATCTTTTAGATTCATGATAAAGCACCTGCAACCAAAAACATGAAAGAATTTTACATTAGGTTTCCGATTATTGATTATTTCATATGGAGTAACATTAAATCTTCGATGAATGAATGATCGATTTTGAGTAAAACATGCTGTGGACACAGCTTCTGCCCAAAGATATTGAGGTAGATTCGCATATGTCAACATTGTTCTGGCAGCTTCGCATAGAGATCGATTTCTTCTTTCAACTACACCATTTTGTTGTGGTGTATATGGTGATGAGAAATTATGCGAAATGCCTTTGCTTGTGAGAAAACTGTCAAGAGTTTGATTTTTAAACTCAGAACCATTATCACTTTTAATTTTTCGCACATTCTTCTTCAGACTAACTTCAATCTTTTTGATAAAATCAATCATCGTCTGAGCAACTTCAGATTTCGACCTGAGAAAAAACACCCATGTGAATCTAGAGAAATCATCTACAACAACTAAAATATACCGCTTTTTGTTTATTGTTGCAACAGTTGATGGTCCACATAGATCAATGTGAAGAAGTTCTAATGGCTCAACTATTTTTGAATCTATCACAATCGGATGACCCTTTCGATGTTGTTTTCCTTGTTCGCAAGCTGCACACAAAGTATCATTATCAAATTTCAGTACTGGCAATCCTCGAACTAAATCTTCAGTTACTAGTTTATTTATATTTCGAAAGTTCAAGTGAGACAATCTTCTATGCCAAAGCCAACTAAGATCGTTTGATGCTTTTGATAGTAAACACACAGCTGGTTTTCCCACAATCGGTTTGATGTCCAGTGTAAACATATCACCATATCTTTTGGATTTGAGGAGTATTTCATTCGTCTTGACATTTGAAATGACACTACCTTCTTCATTGAATACAACTTGATTTCTAGTACCCACAACAAGTTGTGATACACTTATCAAATTATGTTGAAGTCCTTCAACATATGCCACTCTGTTAACTGTGAAGTTTCCATTTGTGACTTTCCCATATCCTTTCACTTGACATTTGTGATTATTTCCAAATTTGACAACTCCAGCATTTTCCAAGCTTCTGTAATCTCGCAAATTTTCTTTCCTTCCAGTCATGTGACGAGAGCAACCACTATCAATGTACCATTTCATGTCATATTGCTCGTCACATATCACCTGCATTTATTGAAAAAATTTAGGAACCCAAGACTTTTTGGGTCCATCATTAGTAGAATGAAACAAATTTTTGGAATTTAAGAACCATGTTTTCACTTGTTTGTAACTGAATCAATAATATCAACATCATCAGTTCTAGATTTTGAAATATAATCATTCAATAATTTTGGATTTCCATTAATTGTAACCTTATCCTTCACAACATTCACATTTTTGATAACTGGTTTCCATTTTTGAACTGGAACTTGCGAATTATTAGATGAAGTACTCTCAGTTGAAAAATTATTTGTATACTTCTCAAATACACTTTTGATTTGTTCTTCTGAAAATTTGCCATTTTGATATTTCTGTCGTTTTCCTTCAAACCAATGATTGAATGTTCTAACATCAGATTTTCCTTTTGTATATGAAATTTTGTTTGGTTTTGATATTGAAGGATTTGGAAAATTTGGTTGTTTTGGTGAAAATTTCTTTTTGTCTTGAGTTGAGTTCTTCAAACTTGATGAATTATTCGTAAATTTGCCAACATTGTGAAACTTTTGATTATTTGCAAATTTTTGCGAATTCTCAAATTTTCGTTTGTTGTCATATTTGCGAACATATGGAACCTTGTCAACAGATTTGATTTGTTTATTAAAACTTGATGATGTTTTTGAATTTTGTTCTTTTTCATCTTTTGATTTTTCATTAGACACAACTTGCCAGAATATTGCTTTTCTTGCTTTTCTTTTTGAAACATTATTTTCTGTTGAAAAATTTCCAACCATCAATTTGAATTCATGAGAATTTAATTTTACTTCAACCTTTGATTTTTCATCTTTTTCAAAAACTTTGTTTGAGTTTTCACCTTTAACCACCCATTTTTGTGTTGAGTTTTGTTTTTGAAACACATAAGGATTTTTGGTTAAATTGTTTTCTTCTGTGCTTTGATTTGCGAAAAAACCTTCAGTTGTGGACTTTTGATTATCTTTTTCAATCATTTTATTAAAATCAGGATGAACTTTCTCAGCATTTCCAGTAGTGACAAAAATTTGATTTGGGAAAATTTTGTTATCAGTACATACAAAATTTGGATATACCACAGTGTTGGTTTCCAAATAATGTGCGCCTTTATCATTTAAAATTTTATCAAATTCTTTTGTATCTTCAAACACTTGATCAACAACAATCCTTTGAGGTGTTTCAGTTGAAACTTTCTTTTCTTGTTTATTTACATCCGTATCATCAGATTTCCAGCTTTCAACTTCCACATTATCAAACATACAATGTTGCGAAGTTGAAGGTTTATCAATTTCATCCTCTACTATTGAATCAACTATTATTTCTTTACCTTTGATCTTAGATGTGATATTAATGACTGACAATTGAGAACAATCAATCTCTTCTATCTCACTGATTTCACTCATATTATCAAAATTTTCATCAATATCAGCATAATTCAATTGAGAAACAAGCTTTGAATTTTTAGTTTTCTTTATGATTTTCACTTGTTCACTCTTTGTCAAACTTTCATTTACAATGTTGACCAATTCATCAGCATTCAGAAATTCATCAATTTTGACAATACCATATGCATATCTATCATCAGGTATTTTGTCAAATTGAGCAATTGTGCTTTCGCAATCATAAGAAACAACATCAACTTTTTCACGTTCATACTCAAGAAAAGGTAAAAGTTTTCTATGTTGTTCTTTGCTAATTTCAGAAGAGTGATGTAAAGCTGTTAATTTTGCATACAAGCGTTTTGCAGAATTACAATAGATGTTTCTCTGTGCTAGTAATAACCTAACATCATTAGTAAGATTATGCCTATCACAGTCTATGTTTTTGACTTGCAATTCTAATTTTTCAACTCTGCTCTTCTTTATTTCTAACTCTCTTCGTGTCTCACTAAGTTGCACATTTAATTTCTTAGCTTCATTACTAGCAGACACAATAACAGAATCAAAATAAGCCACAGTATCATCAAATGAAACAATTTCAGCATCATAAGTAGATAAAGGAATATTAAAAGATTCAAGAATTGTACGTACCTTGGTTGTCATGGGTGATTTGTCAGTGGATTTTGATACAAAACATTTCCCTGAAATCTTCCCTTCGCATTCCTCAAAACTTGCGAACATTGCTCCATGTGTGGGATGCCTCATTTCTTCATCATCAGATCCTGAAGACCAGATCTGATAAGTTCCACTCTCTTCTTCAGTACTTTCTCCTTTTGCAACCAATGACACTCCTTTGGTCTTTGCACGTAACTCTTCAATCTTCTCAGAATAGTATGCCTCATCTTTGACTTTTTCTTTCTTCTCTTCTCTCTTTCGCAACATGCAGTCAGCTGCGAAGTGGTTCGCACCATTGCAATAATGACAATAGATTCCTGAATCACCTTTCAATTTTTTCTCTTCATTCGCATTTTTCGGTTTTTCCTCAACTTTCTCCATCTTCTTCCTCTCATCCCCTCCAGTCCTTGTGATAACATTCTTCACATCATTCATCTTCCCTTTTGGATTAAAAGGCTTTTTGAAAAACTTTTTAACTCTGTTGTTTGAATAGAATGCCACAGCTTCATCATCGGAATTCATCAAAAATCCTTCATCATCTGATCCATCTTTTTCATCATTTTCAGATACCTTTGAAACTAGAGCCAAAGGACCACCAATAACGAGTTTTGATTCTTCAAACATTTCTGAGACCTCAGATTCATGTGTTTTCAGTTGATTGTAGAGATCATTCAATTTGGTTGAATCAAAACTTTGTTGATTCTTAATCATCATGCTTACACTTCGCCACTCCTTGCGAAGTCCCATTATGAAAGTTAAATTGAATTCCATGATAGATCTAGTGATACCGTACCTATTGCAACGAAACACAAGCTCATTCAGACGATCATAATAACTTTCGAGAGTTTCTGCATCCTTCTGTCTGAATTCCTTCAGTTCAATCAGACATTGCTTCACAGAATTGATCTTCGTCTTTTCGCTACCTTGATACTTCTCTTTTAGAGTATTCCAGATGTCTTTTGCTGTTTTACAACTACGAATGTAATTATAAACCACAGGAGGAAGAGCACCTCTTAGTTCCCTCATGCATCTCTTTTCGTTATCCTTCAGACGTTTTCGTTGATCTTCAACATCAGAAGATCCAGTGGATAGACCAATTTTTTGAACATTTGCAGGAGCTTGAACTGTTCCATCGATACATTTCCAAAGTTCTTCATCAATTCCATTTAAGTAATCTTCCATTCTATCAGCCCACTGATCATAGTATTCTGGAATCAACATCGGAATTTTGGTTGAAGAACCAAGCAAATGAGAGAAAGAAGTCATCGTGTTCATGTTGAAGTTCGCCATTGATGAACAAACAAAAATTTCAGAAAACTTGAGAATTTGATGAAAATCAGAAATAGATCAAGTGAATTGATCACAAATCGCTAATCGAATACTCAATTTAACAATTCAAGTGCAGAATCAATTCAAATCTGAAGATCAAAAGTGATTTTCAAAATCAAAATTGCGCGGAAAATTTTGAGTAAAATTTATAACTCAAAAAGCAATTGATTCTTATATGAAAATCAGATCTAAGCAGTTTGAATCCTGCTCTGATACCAATTGTTGTGAATTGTTATCGAGAATTAAGATGTAAAACAATAGATTTGAATGATAAAAGATAAAGAACACACGAAGTAAATATGAATCAGATCTCATTTCATTAAGACTGATTACAGAATAGGCTAAAGTGTGTTTTTGTGTTTCGATCTCTATCTCTACTTCAAGCCTACGTCCCTATTTATAGGGAACTTACAAAAAGTATACTAAGTCTAATACATTGAAACTTCGCATGCAGTACTTCGCATTTAACATTGACTTAGTAAAATACATATAAAATGCGAATCATTACAAGACACTATTCGACTTTTACAACTTAACATCTACAGTAAAAAAATGCGAGGGTTATGAAAAATTCAAATGAAAGTGAAAGGATTGTTTGTGAACAAAAGCATAAAGGTGAAGGGTGTTGTAAGTAGTTTTTTAAAACCAACATAAGTTGGAGGACCAAAATTGACAAAAAAAAAGAAGCAAACATATATAACCTTAAGGACCAATCTTGCCAAACACTTAGGAAGTTTACTATTCCTAACTTTGGTATCTTTAATATATATATATATATATATATATATATATATATATATATATATATATATATATATATAATTCACTCTTGTCACAACCTTATAGTTTCTTCCAAACGGATCGTTGATCTAATTTTATTTCTATTTCAAATTACAAGGGAAGGAAATACTTCAAAAATAAGCTATTTCTTGTATGTTGGATGCAATAATAAAGAAATAAATGAAATAGCAAGGGACTTTCAATTACTTGTTGATTATAACAATGTACTTTCTTTTACTTTCTCAAAATATCACCCATTTATAGCATTGTACTTTGATTTTGTTATTTACATAATATATTCTAAATAGCAATAAAAAAAGTACCAAAATTGTCCTTCATAAACCGTGCTAAGCATGGGCCTTAAACACACACACACACACACACACATATATATATATATATATATATATATATATATATATATATATATATATATATTATGAATACAATACCTATAAAAAAATATGGGTCTAGATAAACATGGTCTTGCGCGGGCGTGCCGTGTTGGTAGTCTCCTTGTATGTTCCTTTTTGTAATATTTTTAAGGAATTTCTATTTTTTTGTAAATGTTGTTTAACGAAATAAGATTAGGATCAATAAAGTCCTTTTAAGCTTTGCAAAGAGATTTCTAGAGCTCATATCCAACGCACTTAGTTATTCCAAGACAAAGTATTATATTTTAAAAAATATATATAGTAACAATCTTACGATCAATCATACGATCTTACGATCCGACCTTGTGATCATACTACTATTTTAGCCAAAAAAGATCAAAGTATGAGCAAGATCATTTTAGCTATGTATGATGGTATGATAATACCATGTTATGATTGAAATTGTGATTTTAACAACACCAATATCATTTGTATGACAAATATTTTTTCTTTACAGATAACTTTTTATTTTTGCAATTTTTAGATTATTATTTTTTACTTTAAAGAAGATATTGTAAGTTAATTTCTTTCCTCAAATAGAGAAATACAATAAGATAATACTTTGGGTCATATACAAAGCATTATATGAATATTATAGTAAAATAGTACAATTAAATTATATATATTAAAATACTCAAATTTTAATCATATTTATGAAAAAAAAAATCCTCATATTTTATCCATGAGTGGTTTATCAGATAAAGCTCAAACATATAAACAATTGTAAGTTTATTTTAGCTTAATTGCTAAAAAAATATATTCACTTATTTGATTATGATGTCAAATATAAAGAATATTACAAATATTAAAAAAAAAACAAAAAAACTCTACCAAATTTTATTTTTATATTTCATTAGAATTTTTATATGTCAAAACTGCATAAAATAAACTAAGTTTTTACGAAATTTCGATTTTGAAGCCATGTTATTTTTTTTACAAATCAAGACACTAAGTTTTTACAAAGTTATATAAAATGCATTCTATGTTCAATTTTATTCCGTTGATTATTTGACTGGTCAACCTAGTTGTCGGTTGACGTGAAATGGTAACATGCCATCTTTGATAATGTGGCGCTGACATGTCATGCATACATGATATTTTTTTTGTGACATCACCTCCTCGATAAATTCCTTATCGTAATTGGTCACGACCATTTGATCTACAATGAAGCAGGTAAATACTTTATGTAGCTTATTACATATATGTTTCCTAGTACAATTATCAAGAATTTGTCAGGCTTCATGTTAGATCAAAGGTCGTGGTCATTTAAAATCAGAGATCTATATAGGAAAATCCAATAAATGGATATTGGAGATCTATATAGGAAAATCTAATAAATGGATATTGGAATGATACTAATAGCAACAAAATTATAACACTGCATGTTTAAGCATCAATTTTGTTTTGTTGTTTTGCTCATAATTTGGCTACAAATGGTTTCTAACTATTCAATAAGTCCTGATTATTTTTTTATAATAAAGGCAAATTGTACAAAAAAAACATTAAGTTTTTATAAAATTTAATTTTGACATCTTGTTTATTTTCAATTAAGTCACTATATTTTTTTTTTGACACAAAGAAAGTGATATCACCAAAAATATCAAGTAAGCGCTACATTATCAATGACGGATATATCATCATGCAATGTCAACTGACAACTAGATTGACCGGTTAAAATGATTAACATTAAAACAAATTAAAAAAATATAATGTCTTCTACTGAACTTTAAAAAAACTTAATATCATAATTGTAAAAAAATAATAGTACATTATCAAAATCATTTTTTTTATAAAATCTTAAAGTTTTTTATATATTTTGTTTCTTAATAAAAACTAGACCTGACAAAACATGACACGACACGAAAACCCGATACGAAATTAGCGGGTTAGGGTCAGAGATTTCGACACGTTTATGTAAACGGGTTGACACGACACGACACGATAATTAAACGGGTAGGATTAGGGTCACGACTTTCAACTCGAAGATGACTCAAATATGACCCGCTTAATTATGTATTATTTATTATAAATTTCATATTTTTATAAATATATTATATGTTATAGACTTATAGTGGGCAAACTCGAGAATTAGAAGTAATATTTAAAATTTCAAAGTTACTTAATAATTTTTATAAATATATTATATGTTATAAATTTCATATTTTTATAAATATATTATATGTTATAGACTTTTAGTCATCCTCACCATCTATCTTTTGCTCCCCAACTTTAACTATTTTCATTTTTCATTCTAAAGGTACTATAAATTTTCTCATTTCATCTCATAACTCCAGTGTTTCACTTTTTTCTTTTTGTCTCCACAACTCCTACTTTCAAACCTTTAAAATATTTCAACCCGACATGACACAATATATTTAAAAAGTCTAAAACTCAACCCGAAACTCGACACGAAAATAAACGGGTTGACACGACACGACACGATAATTAAACAGGTTGGATTAGGGTCAAACCCTTTCAATCCGTTTAATGTCTTGATACGACACGAACCCGACACGTTTGCCGGGTCTAATAAAAAACTATAAAACCTTCCAATGTGAATGCTCGGTAGAAACTTTTCAAAAACATTCCAGTGTGAAAGCGGAAACATATGTTAAAACTAGGACAAATTTTGATGAAAGCTACCACATGTGTGGGGCGACACAAAAGTTATCTTTTGCTTTAATTTTCATCAGTAAATAATTACACCTTACTAAGTTTAAATCTTTTATTTTATAGTGAAGCCATTTTTTATATTTATTTTAATAAATAAAAATTCTATTATCACATGTTATTTACTCAAAAGTTTTGACATATATCTTCTTATGATATTTTTTAAATAAATAATATTTACATATATTTTTTTTTTCAATTTTACAAAATGAAATATCATATAATACTAATATTTATATATATAAGTTATTAATTATAATAAATGTGATAACAAAAACAAATATTTTATATTAAAGGTTGGAAATTTGAATTCAAAAATTCATTTATTAATAATAATAAATTACGAATTTTTTTAGATAGATGATAACATATTAAATTATATTTTAGATTACTAAATATTTTTTTTAAATATGTTCAAGTAAAAATTAGTTAGACGTAAACATCAAAAGTTTGATTATCTAATATTTATCTGATTTTTATTATTGGTATAAAAACTATCATTAAAATGTAATTTTAACTATTATTTCTTTAATTTTTTGTTTCATCAATAACTATTTTGTTGTAATTTTCAAGTACTTGCTTTCTTTGGACACATTTTCTTTAACAAAATTCATAGGCAAATCCGATTATTTATATAAGAATATAATGTTAAGTTTAGCTTCTATAATATTTGTCGCTTTCAAAAAAGAAATTCTAAAATAACAACTCTTCATAATAGATATTATAAAATGATAATTTTTTTAATAAATGTCACAAAAAACTGTAAAATTTTGTAAAATATAAAAAGTTAAAACGCTATATAGATTTTCGAGCTTAATATATATATATATATATATATATATATATATATATATATATATATATATATATATATATATATATATATCCCTATTCTAAGAAAAGAATAAATTTAATCTCCTATTGACAAGTGGCATACAATTAGAATTTTTCATTAACGTTATATATCACCTATCATTAATTATTCATTTCAAATTTCAAATTTCAAATTTTAAATTTCTACTTTAATTACATTAAATTAATAATTGATTATCCATTTCAAGTTTTAATTTTTAAATTTCTCATTTTAATTACATTAAATAGATAATTGATTCATCATTTTAAATTTTCTCACTCTAATTATATTAAATTCATAACATTATATTGAAAAATAAAATAAAATTAATACAGTTTATACGATGATATAACTTCATGTATTTATTTAAATCAACGATTATAATTTTATATAACTAAAAAAATCTCTTTAGTAATAATTTATTTAAAATAACTGATTAATATTTTTTATTTTTTAATATGAAATTTAATTAATTTTGTAACCGTGGTTTTCACGGGTTATAAACTAGTGTATATATATATATATATATATATATATATATATATATATATATATATATATATATATATATATATATATACACCCTAATAAATAACACATTTTTTCATATGTTACACTCTCATGTATTTTATGTAACACCCCCTTCTGATACGTATCATAATATTGTCTGTTTTGAGCTCATGACACGAAAACTTCTCAGGGGTCACCCATCCATGGATTACTCTCGCCTGGGCACGCTTAACTGTTGAGTTCTTATGGGATTTGCTGCCCTCACGGCTTTAAAAGACTGTTGTGACAGAGAAGGTATCCACATACCTTATAAGGAATGCTTAGTTCTCCTTCCCAGTCGATGTAGGATTAGGTGCAGCTTACCTACCCGCCTTTACCCCCCATTATAGGTTTCGGCATCCCCATCGAACACATTGACGCATGCCCTGGATCTTATACCATTTTTAACACCCCCTTTGGCACGTATCACAATATTGTCCGCTTTTGGCTCCCGACACGAAAACTTCCCAAGGGTCACCCATCCCTGGATTGCTCTCGCCCGAGCATGCTTAACTATAAAGTTCTTATGTGATCTGCTGCCCTCACAGTTTTATAACACATTGTGACAGAGAAGGTATCCACATCCATTATAATGAATGCTTAGTTATCTTTCTCTGTCAATGTATGATCATGTGCAACTTACCTGCCTGCTAGATGTAACACCTTGTTTTCCAATATTCGTTTTTCTTTTAAAATAAATAAATAATAGTAAGAATATAATTGCGGAATGAGTTTTTGGAGATTGTGTAACTAATTTCTAAAGATAGGATTGAAATTGTCAACTTTGAAACTTACTGGTGCAAAAGAAATTGTTTTGGGGTAAATAATGTCCTTATTTGAGAGCTTGAGGGACTATTATTGTAATTTTTGGATTATACATGTAAAACACCAAGTAACTTATGAGACTTCATGATGTTGCAGTCCAATCCTCAATTAATTGGTCATCTCCCTTTAAGCCTTGGTGTCAAATGTGTTTTAGATTAAAAACCTAATGTAAGTGAAGTTTTTGTACAGTGTGTTGTGTGCGCCAAATAGAACCCAGAGAGGGAGAGAACACTTTTTTTAGGGGCTGCTTAAGGAGAAAGAAGGGGAACGATCATGGTACTTTGACTTAAGGAAGAAGGGTTTAAGTAAAAGAAGTGCAACTAGGATTGCATACAAAGGTTTCATCTTCTTCTTTTATCTTTTCTTCTTTCTTCCTCCTTCCTCTACTCGTTTTTCTTTCATTCTAAGGAAACCATGGCTGTATCCTTGAATTTCAGGCTTGGGTGGTAGTGAGTGGTGTTTTTTCTCTCATAACAAGCCTTGGAATGGATGAAAAATAGCCCTAACAAGGTATCTTTCTCAAATAGGCATCATACTTTGTTTTTCTCAAAAAGACATTGAATTTTGAGTTAAATATTTCATGTTACATGTCATTTTGCTCCATTACACCATAGCCTAAATTAAGCAATTGATTTCCAGCTTTGAAACCATGTTCTTAATAGCTTTACGGGTTAAGATGTACAATTAACCCTAAAAAGTCAAAGCTGTGACTTCAGGATTTTTCCCTAATCTGTCCCGAATTTTGAAATGACATATCTTTGTCATGGAAAACCCTTTTTAGTCGAAACCAATTCCAAGAGTTTCATTTTTGAGTCCTCTACATTTCATTAGTTTTTACCGAAATCTATAAATGCCCATAACTAGGGTGAAATCAACCATTTAACCACACTGGTCTGTAATAAACTGTTTTGCGAGATAGTTTTGAAAAATCACCAAAAATTGTAGAAAATTGTACAGAGGTGTGCGAACACTAATTTTAAAGTTAAGGACCTGAAATTCATTCATGTAGAATAGTTTTGAAAAATAATGTGCTTAAGGAGAGAAAAAAAGGTCCCGAACAGACCATAACTTCTAGGTAAAAATCTGGAAAATTAACCCATGAGCCATTTGTATTTTTAGGGTATCAAATAACCATAACTTAACTATATTTTGCCTTTATTATGAAGGTTGAAGGCTAAAATGGTGTAAAGGGTGTCTTGGGCTACTTTAAGAGTGTTTAATCATTAGAGGTGAGTTCCTCACTTCATAACCATAGGGGATTATATGCTTACTATTATGTCGGGTGAGACTAGGAACTATATGATTAATAGTTAAAGTAATAATTGTTGCATGAGTTATGTTTGATGTTCTTATCTGTTATGTGGAATGTATATGCATGATATGTTTGGGCTTTATGGTGGAATATTGAGCCGACTGACCGGATGCCATTGTGCCAAGTCAGGGGGCGAAGGCGGAAACACTAAGTCCATGGATTCAGCGACTGAATACCGAGTCCTTATTTGAGTGTTGATGCGTATGGCGAACTTGACCTATCCAATGTTGTTGAATCACATCCCTCGTCGCCTCTCCAAAATATCTAGAGAAGAAAGCTGTCAGCCGTTCCCAGGAGGGTGCTCCCGGAAAAACGCTCCGACGGTCAAGTTAGAATGCTCCTTAGGGTTTTTTTGTGTGTATCTTAGCAGGGAAAGAGTACTTACCTTGTGTGTCCAAGGGCGCATCATTTTATACCTAGCGCTCTTGCCTAGTCCGTACTAGACAATATCGCCTTTTTTTGGGAGACAAGATCAGGGGCACTGATTGGAGGATCATGCGCCTTTAACCGTTAGAGCGTTGTCATTGGCCCTAACGGTAATGGCATGATTCTGCTGTTTGTCTCCTGAACGTATCATTTGTCTTGGAGCGGGGAGCGTCCATTGACTGGCGCAAGCCTTTCGCTGGGGGCGCCAGGAGTATTCCTAGCGGGCGCTGGTCTTTTGTCGAGGCCCCCTGCTCGGGGGCGTCAGCGGGCTCTGAGCTTACTGAGCTCGGTCTGGCCGATGCGCTAAGGCCTTGGCCAGGGTGTGGTTCTGCCATGCATGATATGTTTGGGCTTGATTGTTGAATATTGAGCCGATTGACCGGATGCCATTATGCCAAGTCAGGGGGCCGAAGGCGGAAACGCTAAGTCCATGGATTCGACGACTGATTACCGAGTCCTTATTTGAGTGTTGTTTGGCATGTGTTCCCAAATAGACACGAGATGTATGATCTTAATGTTTATATATCATATTGATGTTTACATAATTATTTATGGCATGTGATATAGGATTAGGGTGTACTACTTATATTTTTATGTTGTGTTGTAATCCACTAAATTTCGTGCTTACCCATTCCTTTATAAAATAATTATTACAGGTACATCAGATTCAAATGAGGGTTTAGCTCAGTTTTATCAATGACGATAGTGAGGGCATTGCGACAACCTATCTCCATGCTATATAGCGATAGCGACTGCTATTTCATTTTTAGAGAATACATATTAAAAATTAATATTACTTCTACCTTCACCTAATTAGCAATTATAACTAATAAATAAGCTAAAACCCCCCAAAGACTAGTAGTCTAACTAATTTCTAAAACATGCATATTACAAAAAACAACAAGTGTTAATCTAAACCGGTGCAAGTCAGTCAAATAACAGGAAGAAGAGAACGTTGAAGATTAAGGAACTGGCGATCGTTAAAGAAGCGTGAATGAGGGTCGAAAGAAGCGACTGAGATAGATCGAACGTTAGAGTATCGGATGCTTCTTTGACTTAGTCATGGCGAGCGCTACGGTCGCTATTGATAACAGTGGTTTAGCTTGACTGTACACTAATGCGGTTGAAGATTGGGTCCTTGTCACAGACTCTTGATATGGGGTTTAAAGAATATTAGGTTTCCATTGTTGTTTTTAATTATAAATGGATTAATATTGTCGAAAGTATGTTTTGACTTTGAAAATATTATTTGAATACTTGAAACTTAACAGTTTTGGTTAATTAAAGGATTTAATGGTTTTTATTAAAAATATAAATGTTTTCAAAAGTTTAAATTTAATGTTGGGACGTTACATTTTGTCACATGTTATTTGTGGTTATTTTAAATAATTTTTTTACATGTCATTTTATATATTATTTAATCTGTGTAGTATATCAATCTCACATCTAGTTTGTTTAATATATAAAAAATAATTCCCAAAAAGTAAAATAAAATATTACACTGCGATTTAAAATAAGAACATTATTATGCATTATTAATGTTAGTTTTATTTCACTTTATAGTAATTTTTAATAAACTTTTAAAATGAAATTTAAATTTTTTTTCATCGGATATCATTAGTTGCCGTTGGTTTTCATTTTTCTAAGTCATATTATTGAAATTGTTGTTGTATATAAAATAAAACTAGTATTTAACAATGTTTTGCGTTGCATCAGATAACTTCTTTGCAAATTAGACCATAAAAATATAAAAATAAAGTTTTTATCTTAACAATTATGTATGATGGAAGGGGGCAAAAATAAAATTTAAAAATATATCATATTTGGTATAATACTATAAATAACAATTAATAAAAAGTTATAATTGATAAAAAATAATATTAATGAAAAGAAAAACTAAAAAAAACAAATTTTGTAAGGGACAAAAAATGTATCTTTAAAATATTATAAGGGGCCACAATCGTCATTTACAAAATACCAATAATATAATATAATTTTATAGTAATAACTAACCAATAATATAATTTTATGTAATAATTAGGGAGGAAAACTATTAATTAAAAATCATTGAGGCAAAAGAGTGTAAATATAAAAGTTTGTTAAAAGAAGAATCAAAATTGTTATTTTCAAGGGGTTATTTGTATTTTGTATTAAATGTTTAAAAAACTATAATATAATAGGAAGAAGTAAAACCAAATGAACGACTCAAAGTTGCAAATTAATATACATATAATTTGTTATATATGTATTTTCTTACTAATTAATGTAAAAATATATGTTAAAAAGTATATAAATAAGTTAGACTCAAAAGTTTATGGATAACATGGATGTGTTTATATTAACGATAATGATAAAGCTGGAGATAATGATGGAGTTATCTCTTAGTATTTTATATTTCAATTCTGGAGATAATGATGGGTTTATTTTAGTGCTTTATCTTTTCACATGTATATCTATTTGTAATTGTATGATATATATATATATATATATATATATATATATATATATATATATATATATATAGATCATCTCCACGTTTTTGTGTTGAGAGTTATTAAATCTTATATGGTTTCAGATGGATCTTGATTCTCTGTTGCCAACTTTTTTTCTTCTTTCTTCTCTCGTTTCCATGGCTACTAGAGATGATCAATCCCCCCTCTCCCTAAACACTGTTCTCCATCTCCTTACTATTAAACTCTCTTCCTCCAACTATCTTCTTTGAAGAAATCAGATCATCCCTTTAATATCCTTCCAGAAATTAACCGATAACATTGATGGGAGCTCGCTTGCTCCTCCACACACTGTTACACCCACTGCAGCAAGTGATGCTCCACCACCTGTACCAACACCAAACCCGGATTTTGTTAAATGGAAAGAACTTGATCAGAAAGTTGTTATCATCATTCAATCCTCTCTTACTGAATAAGCAATGGCTGAGGTTCTTGGTTTGTCAACAGCCATGGATGTGTGGACTGCACTTGAAAAAGCTTATCGTCATGATTCTATTGAGTGAATGCAAACTCTACGTGACTCTCTAAGACAACCGAAGAAAGTTACTTCCTTTGTATCTGAATTTGGTCGAAAATTCAGGTCTATTTGTGAGCAATTATCAGCAATTGGATATCCGATAGATGACTATGATAAAAGCCACTGGTTCTTGTGTGGTCTTGGACCTTCTTTTGAGTATTTTTTAATTTCACAAAGGGCTGTTAAACCTCGTCCTTCATTCCAGGATTTGCTCTCTCAAGCAGAGCAACATGTATTATTTATTCAGTCTATTTCGCCATCACCTACTCCACAAGCTGCATTTACTACAACTAAAAACCGTGGAGGGTTTTCAAATGACAGAGGTAATCATGGTACCTCTAACAGTGGTCGACACTCTAGAGGTGGCTACAAAGGTGGTAGGGGACGCGGCCGTAGGTCTCCTCATTGCCAACTTTGCAGGAAAGATGGTCATTTTGCAAACCAATGCCCCAATCTTCATACATTTGCCACACGATCACCCACTGTTGATGCAAAGTTGGCATCCGCTTTTCGTGCCTCCTATTCTGATACATCTCCGGATTAGTATGTTGACTCCGGTGCTACTACTCACATGACTCCATCGACTTCCAATGTTCATGATACTAAGTCCTACAATGGAGCTGATTTTGTTGGATTTGGTAATGGTAACACTTTGCCTATCACTCATATTGGACATTCAACTCTTCATAATATCCCTTTATTAGATGTTCTTGTCGTTCCTCATCTTACCAAAAATTTGATTTCCATTTGCAAACTTACAAATGATGTACCTATTGATATCTTATTTTCAAAATCCTTCTTTTTACTTCAGAATCGTCTCACCAAGGAAATTCTAGCTCGAGGAAGGGTTGATCAAGGTCTTTACATTCTTGAACAAGGGCAAAGAGCATTTTTATCTAAGTTATTAAATCTAAACTTCATGCTTCCTTTGAAGTTTGGCATAAACGTTTGGGTCATGTCTCTTTTGATGTTATTTATTCTTTGTCTAGATTAGGTCATTTGTCTGTTACCTCTTTATTACCCAAACCTAGTATTTGTTCTTCTTTTCAGCTTTCTAAAAGCAAACATTTACCTTTTAATATTAATTCTAAACGTTCTTCAAACATCCTTGATCTTGTTCATTGTGATTTATGGGGACCAGCTCCCATTATGTCTACTAATGGTTACTTTTATTACATAATTTTTGTGGATGACTATTCCATTATGTCTTCTCTTAAGCACCACCCTCTTCATCTTGCTCATTTTTCCAATAAGGAGCCTCGTGGTTTTAAAAGTGCTGTTAAAGATCCCAAATGGTTTTCTGCCATGAAAGAAGAAATGCATGCCTTGCAAACTAATCATACATGGGTGTTAGTTCCTAGACCTACTTGTTTAAATGTTGTTGGCTCTAAATGGGTTTTTCGTACGAAATACAACTCGGATGGCTCTCTTGATCGTTTTAAGGAGCATCTTGTTACACAAGGATCTACACAGGTGCCAGGTCTTGATTATTCTTTGACATTTAGTCCGGTTGTAAAAGCTTCTACTGTTCGTATAGTCTTGTCCTTGGCGGTATTAAATCAGTGGTCACTTCATCAACTAGATGTTAAGAACGCCTTTTTAAATGGTCATCTCACTGAAACTGTATATATGGAACAACCTCCTGGTTTTCTCGATCCTAAGTTTCCTAATCATGTGTGCCGCCTACAGAAAGCTTTATATGGCCCCAAGCAAGCTCCGCGTGTCTGGTTTCAACGATTGAGTTCTTTTTTGACTACTCTTGGTTTTGTTTTTAGTCGTGCCGACACCTCTCTTTTCTTTTATAAAAGGGGTACTTGTATACTTTATCTTTTGATTTATGTTGATGACTTGATACTTACATGTAACCAACCACAATTTATCACCTCTTGCATCTCACGTTTAAATCGTGAGTTTGCTATAAAGGATCTTGTCAAGTTGAGTTATTTTCTTGGTCTTGAGGTGATTTATACTAATGATGGTTTGTTTCTCAGTCAATCCAAATATGCTCATGATATTCTTACTAGATCTAGCTTACTGAACTCCAAACCTATTGCTACACCTCTTTCCACATCAGATTATCTAACGAGCTCTGGCACTCCGTTTAATGATCCCACTTCCTATCGTTCTTTGGTGGGTGCTTTGCAATATCTCACTATTACACGTCTGGACTTGTCTTATGCAGTCAATCAAGTGAGTCAGTTCTTGCATACTCCAACTCTAGATCATTTTCAGGTCGTTAAACGAATTTTATGGTATGTCAAGGGTACTATTTCATATGGATTATTTTTTCGGCACTCTACCCAACCCAACATACTTGGTTATTCTGATGCTGATTGGGCTTGTTGCATTGAAACACATCGTTCTACCTATGGCTACTCTATTTTTCTTGGTGGTAATCTTATATCTTGGAGTGCTAAGAAACAACCTACCGTCTCTCGCTCTAGTTGTGAGTCTGAGTATCGGGCTATGGCTAATACTGCTGCTGAGATTGTTTGGATTGCTCATCTTCTTCGTGAGCTACATGTCTTACCTCGTGATCATCCGACACTTCATTGTGACAATCAAAGTGCCATCTTTCTCAGTCAGACTCCTCTTGCTCACAAACGTGCCAAGCATATTGATATTGATTATCATTTTGTTCGAGAACTTGTTGCCCCCAGTAAACTACAGACTCGTTTTGTTCCGACACGGCTGCAAGTAGCCGATATTTTTACTAAGAGTCTACCAAAACCGCTTTTTGATTTCTTTCGGCACAAGCTTTGTGTTGGGCCTTCACCCATGCGCTTGGGGGGGGGGGGTTATTAGCGATAATGATAAAGCTGATGATAATGATGGAGTTATCTCTTAGTATTTTATATTTCAATTTAGTGTCTATTTGTAATTATATATATATATATATATATATATATATATATATATATATATATATATATATGGAAAATACATCCTATCCACGTTTTTGTGTTGAGAGTTATTAAATCTTATAGTTTATAGTGTAACCTTTAAACCTTTTATCACATTAAGTTGTTATTTTTTTTTATGGATTCGGTCATCACCTATAATAAGTCTATCTCGATATTTATGTATTATTCTTCCTTGTTTCGTCGACAGCTTTTTTTAGTTGTAATAATTTTCCAGTACAAAATAAACCAAAGATAAAATTCAACAAAAGATTTAAAAGCAGCAAGGATTTTGCTAATGAGGTGTAATTTCATTATTTTTTTGGATTAAGAATCATGCTTGTAAAGCTGATGCATTTAATTGGTTTGATTAGTGTATGGAGTATGGACCCTAATTGGGTTTACGTGTAATTCATGTACCTCTAGCTGCTCCTTAGATTCTTTTTAATATATTGCTTTTTTTTTGTGATAAAATTCAAGCACATGCAGAAAAAAAAACAAGTTACTATCTTAATCTTAGCCCCAATCCTAACAACCCAACCACTCAACGGAGTAGGACATAGCAATAATTTTTTCATTCATAAAACCTTCTATAAATAGAGACATGTAACACACTAATTTCCACACCTCTCTTCCATATATTTCATTTTGTAGAAACAAGTGAAAATGGCTCCAAGAGCTTTCCTTCTTCTTACTCTTGCTTTTGCTGTTGTCCTTCTCATTACCTCTGAAGTGGCTGTAGCTACGGCGTTGGCTGAAAACACTGACAGTAAATAAATTTTCTCTCTTACTTGTTTTATTTTAAAAAAGCATATTAATCTTGCAAGTTAATTAACACTTAATGTTGTAGGTGAGTATAAGGCCAGTGGACATGGAGAACACATCATAGGCGGTAGAATTGGAAGGCATGACGAAGGTGTTAAGCCTGGTAAGGGTTCATATAATCCTACATAAAGGTTGCAGGCATGGTTGTTGTACTGGTAAATCTTACCATATACTCATTGGTTTTTGGGTGATTTGGATTTTAAGACATTCAGAATGACTATATACGATAGTCATTGGAAGGGCGGCTACTGTTCGGAAATTGAGGATTATTTTATAGTATGAGAGCCCAATCCACAAACTACTAGTTGAAGTCAACTACTGGGGTACCGAAACAATTGATTCACTCCCACTTGAAAGCTTCAAGATCACCCTCGAAAAAGACCAAGACGTGCCACAACAGATTAGTAGCAGAGAGGATTATGGCGTGTTTTTGTATTGGTTCGTGGAGGCGTTGATCATTGGTAAATCAATTTCTATACAGGTTAAAACCGTTCCAAGGGCTATAGGTTATCGAAAAAGACTAGCAGATTTTTTTTGGGGTATAAGGATAAAGATAGTTTGAACATCGTATTTGTATTTGAACATCGAGTTTTTGTGTTAGTTTATGTATTTATTAGTTGTTGTTGATTTAATTGCATTTTATATTTTATAAAACCAAAAGTTATACATTTTATAAAAACAAAACTTATACATTATATAAAACTAAAATTTAAACCAAAAGAAAAACCATATGTTACATGCAAAAAAAAACATTTTCTGGAACCATTGTCCGGAATGATACTCCGGAATTCCGGAGACATCTCCGGAACAATGTGTTCTAAAAAAATGTGGTTACATTATAAATAAAATGGGTCATTTTTGTCAAAACGATCATTCATAAGGGTTAGATTACAATTTCCCTATAATAATAAGTTAACCCTCCTTTATCTCTCCAGCCTCAGATCTATTTATTTTTGGTTCTTTTCATGTAGGATAAATTTCGAAAAGAAGAAGAATAAGTTTTTGATCTGGTACTCCATTGTTTAATTGATGATTCTGATATGTGTTGTTGCTTTAGTTTGGGTATCACTCCTTTGTTTTCTTTATCAACATCTCCTGGTCCAATAATGATAAATTGCTAATTGGTTATTGTTATCTGTTTAATTTCTACAACTCAATCTATGTTTTCCTTTCCGGTAAGTATTTTTGGCACCCTATGGTACTATATCAACTCAAATTTATTCTTATATATATATTAGATAACACATAAACATTCTATCCTGGTTCAAATTTTTAGGGAAATATATCAAATGTATATGAGGAGAAAGCATCTTGATAAAAATTTCACATTATTGGAATTTTGTTATCTTAATAAAAATTTCCTAATTTTTGTGTTCAATTTGTAGGTTTGTTGAGTTTTTTGATAACTGGGTCGATTTTTCTTTATTTGTCAACCCTTCAACAAATGGCTTAAAGGGGGAAAACCTATTGTGTTTGAAGCTTAATATAACATATTAAACAAGATAACCGGTAAGCTCTAAATATTATATATACGTAGAGCATTGTAGAGGATTAAGGTTGTAATTTGGGGACAGTTTTAGTGTTTTATTTTAGGTTATGCTTACATCTTTTTTGTCTTTATAAATGTAATAAATTGGTTGTGGTACATGCATTTAAAAGTATAGAGACCAGACATTCCTAGCAGATTTGGAATTGAAAACACGTACACATCACTCAGTGGAAATATAACCGGTATGTTTCACGATGTTGATATTAATCACATACTAGAAAACATTAAGGTATCAAAACACTATGTTAGGAGTCGTCGAAAAAGTTATAGGCAAATTGTTATATTTTATTTGTTTATTTCTATACTCTCTTTTTTATAAGAGAACCTTTTTAATCTCATCGGAAGATTAAATAAAAAACTAAAATGTTTTTTTGACAAAAATAATGCAACAATAAATAATGTAATATTATGTTAAATAACTCTAATAACATTATGGGGTTTTATAACAATCATAAGCTCAAACATCTTCTCATATTTATTATTATTGATAATGCGTTCGTTAGATAGATTTGACGTACAAGAAAATACATGTTGATTCAAATATCCCTCTTGCAGATGACTCTTTCTTAACAGGTTTTTATTTTAATCTTTACTTGTAATTGATTTCATCATTTTTAACTTTTTGTATTTTTATCTTATAAATATATCGGGTGAAGGCTTTATTATATCAGGTTTGTTCCTAAAAAGGTTTTTACTATGTTTCTTTAATGTGTTGGCTTTGTAGGTTAAAAAAACTCAACCAAGAGGGCCAGTTAGAGCATTGTATTATCATTAATTTGTATATTTTGACATCTTACTTTTGCAATAAAGAACGGTTAAACACAAGATTTGACATGATTAAGGTAGTTTGTATATTTTCCATCTTGTTTAGTCTAAAAATGAAACCTTTTTCATTATTGGTCCTTATAATATCAAGTTTTATCACATGGGCTTCCTGATTACGGTGATTATTGTCCTTATTATAAGGTTCTATATAGATTTTGTTCAATATTTTAAGGTTTCGAGAACCTAAATCAATATGAATCCTTGTATTACATACCACCGTTGAAAATGTTATAATTTGTGACCAAACTTGGTTTAAAATCACAATGAACAAGTTGACACCTGAGTATTTTGGCCTTCTCAAAGGCCTATTTATTGACTTTTGAATCACAACACCTGATATTCTAAAGGTTTATTTTTATAAACTATTATTTATATATTTTAGTATTTTACTTAGTAGGACATTAAATTAATAAAGGAACTAAGAAAAACGAAAAAAAAAAAAGAGGGCGATAAACAGTACAAGTGGTTTGGGTATGTATAAATGGAAGTAATAACCATTTAGGGTGTGTTTGGCAAAAAATCTTATTCCTTATTAGTTTATTAGTTTATAAGTTAATAAGTAAGTGTAAGGTAACTTATGAAAAAATAACGTATTAGAGGATTCCCACCGGAATAAGTTATTTTAATCCAAACACTTTTTTAACTTATAGTAATGTGGAACCTAATAAGTTGTTTTAAAAAAAGCTTAGCCAAACACCCCTTAATATGGTATGGTAATACTCTTGAAAAATAGATGTGATTTAATATTCATTTCTCGAAGTGAACGCAAAATGGTTTTAACTCTAAAGAGATCAAATTATTCGCCGTCCGCCGCTTTGCGCGAGTAGACGGCTAGTATATATATATATATATATATATATATATATATATATATATATATATATATATATATATATATATATATATATATATATATAGGGTTAGGTTCATTCAAGACCACCTATATTCTGTGAGACCGTGAGACACATTTTCTTTTTATTTTTTTTATTTATTTTTTTAAATATTTTTTAGTTAATTCAAGTTCCGAAAATAATATTTAAAAAAAGAATTTTTGGATTTTTCTATTTATTTTGCATTTTAAAATTATTTTTTAGAATATGTACAGTGTAATATTCTATTAGAATATTTCACGTATTTTTAAAAAAAATGGAATTTATTTTTATTTATTTTATTTTTTTTAATTAATTCAAGTTCCGAAAATAATATTTAAAAAAAGAATTTTTAGATTTTTCTATTTATTCTGCATTTTAAAATTATTTTTTAGAATATGTCAGTGTAATATTATATTAGAATATTTCACGTATTTTTCAAAAAAAATGGAATTTATTTTTATTTTTATTTTTACTTTTATTTATTTTTATTTTTTTTTAGTTAATTCAAGTTCCGAAAATAATATTTAAAAAAAGAATTTTTAGATTTTTCCATTTATTCTGCATTTTAAAATTATTTTTTAGAATATGTCAGTCTAATATTTTATTAGAATATTTCACGTATTTTTCAAAAAAAAACGGAATTTTTTTTTATTTATTTTTATTTTTTTTAGTTAATTCAAGTTCCGAAAATAATATTTAAAAAAAGAATTTTTGGATTTTTCCATTTATTTTGCATTTTAAAATTATTTTTAAATTTGGTCTCACGGTCTCACAAAATTAGAATGGTCTCAAATGAACCTGAATATATATATATATATATATATATATATATATATATATATATATATATATATATATATATATATATATTCAAATGAGAACCACAAAATGTTAAGAACCCTAACCACTATTTTTTAGATATTTTCATTAAGGACATTTTAATTTTCTTTTTTCTAATTTGTAGATTTCTTTAAAAATATATCATGTATAAGATATATTTACAGTTTAAAATACCATATTCAAGTTTAATTAAAGCTTAAATTCACTAATACAAACTTTAATATTTTTATGCATACTTTTTTTCATATTTTAACACAAAAAGTATATAAAATATACAAATTAATACCTTCTGTGTTTAGTTTAATACATAAAATTCACGTCATAACATAATACAATTCAATATACACTAATTCGTATTTTTTAAAATGTCAAACACAAACACTACCACCAACTACCACACGCCACCATCAACCACATATGCCACCATCGTAATTATTGTTCCTTCAAAATCAGATCTGTATATAAATCATTAATTGATAGCTTAAATACTATATTCATAATTTAATAAACCAATTAATTTACTTATTATAAGTTTAATGCAAAATAATTATAAAAACTAATGTATTCTTACATATTTATACAAGCCAAAAAATTAATATGTTCATGAAAAAACTATTACAAAAATGTTCACAGATAAATAATTCGTATTTTAACATAAAATACATTAAGTCACTACTTATACAATCAATTCGCTGTTTAAACAAAAAAATTCACAACTTAATGCCAATAATTAACATTTTTAAACACAAAAATCACATTTTAATAAAAAAATTTCACAACTTAATATAGTCAATTCACAATTTAAAGTAAAAATTCATAGGTTAATGCAATCAATTTAAAGTATAAACATAAAAATCATAGCTTAATATATAAAATTCACAACTTATTACAATAAATCACAGTTTAGTGCTCAATAAGTATAAATTCACAACCATGTTATCAACTTAAAACTCTTAATACAGTCAATTCACATTTTAATACACAAAATTCATAACATAATGCAATAAATTCACAGTTTAATACGCAAAATTTACACTTAATATAGTTAAGTTACAATTTAATAGGAAGATCACAACTTAATGTTGTAAGTTCAAAGTTTAAAACACAAAAATCACAGTTTAATACACAAATTATTCATATTTTATCATAAAATCCATATAAGATTCACAACTTAACATAGGCGATTCACAACTTAATATTGTCTATTCATAGCTTAATACAATTGATTCAAAGTTTAATCACAAAATTCATATAGTTGAAGTTTAAGAACGAGAAGATATACACATCAGATATGTAGCAAAATAATATATTCACAACTTAACTTTAAGAAGATCACAACTTAATGAAGGGTTTAGAGCATTCTAACACTCCTATGGTGTACATGCATGTGGCAACCCGAAAATTTTTGCTTTAAAAACCAATCCAATCAGCCTAAATTCAGACTCACTTCTGCTATCTTTTAGCACTGTTTAGAGTCTGTTGGAGTGTTCTGAGCCCAATACATTCAAGGAATGAGTGTTAGGAAGTATCTGCTAGAGCCATAGTATAAAGATCAAGCCATAAACTCATTCAAGAGGAGTTTACGGCCAAGACACCAAGAGTTTACGGCCGTAAACTCATGGTGGCCATAAACCCACCCCTATATATGTAACACTTAGCCATTTTTCAACTCTTTTCACTTCCTTGGCCGAAATCCTTCAAACTCTCTCAAGTATCATCGGGTTCTTCATCTAGATCTTCATATACGTAAGTGTTCTAACCTTTGATTAGTTGATATCCTTCTATAACTAGTATCATTCCATGATTTCATCCATGAAATCATTCCATTTTGTTAGATCACCAAGAACACATACTAGTGTTTTGGTCCAAAATCAACCCTTTCAAGCTTCAATATCGTGAGTACTCTTTCGTTAACTTGTTTGAGGATAGAAACACTTGATCTACACATTGAAATCATCCATTCCTCAAGAACAAAAGGAGTTTACGGCCAAGAGCATCTCCCTTGGCCGTAAACCCCTATAAAGGTGCCATTTTGGCCATAAACCCTCCTAGATGCAAAGCTTGTGACCTAGAACCCTTCTTTGATGAAAATAGGACCTTAAACCACTCTTATTTGCATAATTTCCATGAGTTTACAGCCTCAAACTCGTTGCTTGGCCATAAACTCATCAAAACCCTTCCATTATGTTGGTATTTCTCATCCTTGTGTAGAGCAATGATCCCTCAAGTTTCTCTAGCCTTCAAACACCCTCTTATGCACCTTTTACCATGAGTTTACGGCCGTGAAATCCGTGTCCGTAAACCCATGGCCGTAAACTCCATATGGTGGCCGTGAACACTCCTTTGATCAATCACATGTGATTATACACTCCATTCCAAGTGTCTTGTAGTCCCTTGGAGTGTTTCCTTGCATGATAGTTGCTTATAAACACTATATTCATGGAAATACATGCCATATATGTCATTTAGGACCCGTTTGTGTCTCGAGAGTTCATTCGTGGAACTTCTCATCCTTACGCACATATTCATTTGAATCACCCACATCAGGTGAGTTCATACCCCGTAATGAATCTTTTAAATTGTTTTAAATGCTTTTAAGGAGGGGGGATACAAGTTGAACACAATGTTAATTGTGTAAATGTTTGTTATAAACATCTTTCCAAAGATTGCTTATGTCTTTTATAAGTGATCAAAACATTTCAAAAAATCTTTTAAAGTTATGTTACTTTATAGTTTAACAAAACTCCGTTTTTAAAGTACTATCATAACTTAGTAGATAAATGAGTCTTTTCAATAACAGTTCAAGTAAACTATAGTAGGTATAGTTTAGGGGTTCAGTTCATACTAGATGCTAGAACATACTATAAAGAGAAACAGGGAGGTAGATACAATACATCAGAGAGACATACTATACACTATACATGATAAAAGAAGGAACATACTAAGATACTATAACATAACGAACATACTAAGATGCTATAGCATAGAACAACTACAATATCTAATTATACCAATGAATCACTAACTCATTGTTCTTAACAAAAGGTGATAGTTAAATTGGGTATACATGATCACATAACTTTAATGTGGATTACACCACCTAGCAACTGGTTTGCTGGAGTCGCGTTTGGTTCCCAGAATCTCTTGACAGGGAGAGCTAATAGTATGGGTACTAGCCTTCACATTATGACCTTAATTCCCATTACTTTCATAAAGTGATAGTACCACTTGAAAGTTAATGCAATCTATTTTCGAGTCAAGATAGTTATAAACACGGGAAAACTTACATATTTTCAAACGACAAACAGAACAGTCAGGTCTAGTACACTCAGTAGAAAGGAACCTATAATGCTAACCTATGATTCCTTAATGTATACATCAAGGGATATATACTAATAAGATCTGATAGGTGATAGGATGTGTGCTTTCCGCTTCATTTCCTGTTCATTGTTCGGTTATGGGCTTAGAGCGGATTCACCCAGCCTATTATCCATTCGATCTTATATATATATATATATATATATATATATATATATATATATATATATATATATGTTCCGTATACATTAAGACATCATAAGGGGTACCACGTATGGGTCAAGTCATAGGACACTAAGGCAATGCTAAGTTTTCTAGTACAAAACATACTTTTTAAATTAAAACTTTTGGTATACAAAACTAGAAACTTACCAATAAAGGGTTTAATCCATTTTATTAAACCAGTGTAACTTAAAGGACCTTAGGTGATTAATTCTATAATACCTTAGTTTATATAGCAAGGTTATATATAATTAATATCTGGTAGGTAGTTGGATGTGTGCTTTCTGCCTCATTTCCTGTTCCTTGTTTGGTTGTGGGCTTAGGGCAGATTCACATAATTAACTATCTGTTCGATATTAGATTATATATAGCTAGTATAAACTAAGTGATTATAAAAGGAACCATTGCATTTACCATTTTTATTATAAGAAATAAGGGTTTTCTTAAAGAATCTTTTCATTAAATATAAAGGAACTATTACAGTTAACTCGGTGAGTACCAAGTGAATACGCCAGGGTTATATACAACGCCGATCTAACAAACAATAGGATGTGTGCCTTCCGCCTCATTTCATGTTCCTTGTTTGGTTGTGGGCTTATGGCAGATACACACAACCGATTGTTTGTTTACTCTAGGTTGTATATAACTTGCATCCATTTAGTACTCATAGAAAGGACTGTAGAGTCATTTTTACTTATCTTTCATCAAAGCAGGAAATATAGGATTTTCTGGAGGAACAGGCGAACTTTTCTAAAAGAACTTACAACTTACTACAACTCTCTACAACTTACTTACGTCACTAAAATCTTATGAACTCACCAGCTTAATTGCTGATCAACTCTTTCAAAATAACTTGTATTCTCAGGAAACTAGTAGACACGTACTCGCGTTGGGAATTCAGAAGATGGAGCAGTATGGCTTCATGTCTTGTTTTGTTATTTACATATGTATTCTATGTTTTGTGAACACATAGTTTGTAAACACTTTCTTACTAATGAAATGGCTGTTCATTACCTTTGATTACTATGATACATGTCTTGTGATACTAAACATGACATCCTCCACCCCCAAACGTTTCCGTCGTTTCGGTTTTGGGATAGACAATGCAACCCTAGAAACCTTGGATCTATGTTTTACTAAGATACATGCAAATTTGTTTTTCCAAGGTTCTTAACCTAACTAGCATAGCATGGGGAACTTTGAAACATAATAAGCTAGTAGAGTTACATACCTTTGAGTAGTGGTTAATTTCTTGGAGTTTGAGAGCCTAGCGCCAATAATGTGGATGCCTCAAATGGAAGTCACAAATCACCACAAACCTTGGAAACTTGAGAGAATAGTAGAACACTTCTAGAAATCGCCACTCTTAGTTATCACACAAAAACTAGTTTCATTTCATGTGCCAAGGACTCCTTTATATAGTGTGGTGGATTAGGGTTACATCCATGTAAACCCTAATACGCATGACCTTTCATTTGCATGAGATCCATGGGTTAAAGCTCCATGGAGTATTCATGGACTTACCATGCAAGCCTACCGTATTCTAAATAAGCATTAGCCCACACTATATAAATACAAGAGTCCATATTTAATTAGTCACACTTTTGATCACAAAATTAATTCTAAATTAATTTTAAATCAATACTAATTAAATAATATGATTTCTTATTAATATATTAGAACTTATAATATATTAATAAATCATAACTTATACTATTCTCAAAAGATTATCCATATAAATTGTTCGGGTGAAGTGCAACCCAAATAGATCATGCCGGATTGGGTCAAGTACATCTTAAATATAGTTATGGACTTAGACACCTTATCCAACAGTCTCCCGCTTGGATAAGTCTAATAACTATAGTTACAATTATGACTTCAGGAACATACCGACAATCGTATCTCTTAAAACTCTGTTGAACTATGAAGCGCCATTTTAGATAAGGAATCATATAGTCCTCTGTTCTAGATAGCAGTTGGACAATTACATGGAACAATGTCTTACTTATTGTCCAATAGTTTGTTTCCTGATTTCCGATTTGTTTGACATAGAACTTAATTGAACATGTCAACTTAGTTCTGACTGGGCCCGGTACATAGAGCACAGCAAAATCATCGAAGGGCCCAGATATCACTTCTAATCCAAGAAGGAATAGATAAACTTCGACTCATATGCTTGTTCTATTACTTGTTGAATTATACACAAAGGCACATTTTATAACATCGAGTTACCAATGCGTTTTTGTACAATGAATGTATAACCAACTCATAGGTAACAATTCATATCTCTAGGTTTGAAGACTTATATGATATTGTCATCTCACGATCACTTGAAATAAATTCCATGAAGAGATACAAGTGAGCGTGGGTTGATTCCAATACTCAGAACTTATGAGCACTCATGAGTGTTGTAGCAACATTTTGCTATGTCCAACATATTAGACATCTACAAGCCAACTCATGGCAGTCTTGATTCATATCTACTTCCAACATATAACCGGCTGTGGAGAATTTGAATAATGTGATATACCATAACATAATTATTCTGGAAGTCAAAACATGCAAAATGAAATGATAGTAAACGATTGACAAAAGATAGCAACACTTTACTCATTAATAAACAACAAATTTTATTCATCATCAAATGTCAATTACACTTTACACATTTCAAAGCTATCTAATTACTAAAACTAATATCATCCTTCATCCCTATGCACCTCGCATGCTGGAGATGCTTAAACCTAATCAGTCCCTTCGAGAGGAGATCTGCTGGGTTCTCATCCGATGATAACCTCTTTGACACGAGGAGTCCCTCTTCTATTTGATGTCTGATAAAATGGTACTTTCTGTCAATGTGTCTAGATTTTCCATTATCTCTCGGTTCCTTGGCTAAGGCAACGACACTATTGCTGTCACAGAAAATCTCCATAGGCTCCTTTATAGATGGTACAACTCTAAGGTCACCGATGAAGTTCTTCAGCCATATCGCCTCCTTTGCTGCCTCGCTTGCCGCTATATACTCTGATTCGCAAATTGAATAAGCCATTGCCTCTTGCTTGGAACTTTTCCAAGTAATTGTTCCTTCGTTTAAGGTAAAGACCCAGCCTGGATGAGAGCGGAAATTATCCCTATCAGTCTGAAAGCTAGCATCACTATACCCTACTACTCTCAAGTCATCACTCCCACCAAGGGTAAGGACCCAGTCCTTAGTCCTCTGCAGGTACTTGAGAATGTTTTTTACTGCAGTCCAGTGATCCTTGCCAGGATTCCCCTGATATCTGCTGACCATGCTTAATGCAAAGGCCACATCAGGACGAGTACAAGTCATATCATACATGATTGAGCCTACAGCAGAAGCATAAGGAACTCGACTCATCTCTGCTATCTCAGCCTCTGTACTCGAGCTCTGAGTCTTACTCAGTCTGGCATTACTCTGGATCAGTAACTCATATTCTTGGAGTTCTGCATGTTGAACCTTTTCAACACTTTATCCACATAGGTGCTCTGACTAAGTCCAATTAGTCTTTTACTCCTGTCTCTCAAAATCCTTATCCCTAGGATATAGACAGCTTCTCCAAGGTCCTTCATAGAGAAAAACTTCCCAAGCCAGGACTTCACTTCCTGCAGAGTTGGGATGTCATTTCATATGTGTAGTATGTCATCTACATACAATACCAAAAAGCTAACTATACTCCCACTAGCCTTGACATATACACAAGATTCATCTTCACTCCTAGAAAATCCAAACTCTTTGACTTTCTCATCGAAACAAAGATTTCATCTACGAGGTACTTGTTTCAATCCATAGATGGATTTCTCAAGCTTACACACTCTATTAGGGTACTCTGTACTGACAAAACCCTCTAGCTGACTCATGTAAACATCCTCAGCCAACTTTCCATTAAGGAAAGCGGTTTTGACATCCATTTTCCATATTTGATAATCATGAAACGCAACAATGGCTATCATAACCCTAATAGAATTAATCTTTGCTACTGGTGAAAAGGTCTCATCATAATCTCAACTCCCAAAGTTTGAGAAAAAACCCTTTGCAACCGGTTGCGCCTTATAAGTGTGTATATTACCATCCATGTCGATCTTCTTCTTGAAGATCCATTTGCACCCGACTTTCTTGCGACCTGGTACATTGTCAACCAAGTTCCAAACATGATTGTCATACATGGATTGTATCTCGCTGTCCATAGCCTCTTTCCATTTAGCAGCCTCACGACCTGCCATGGCTGTTAGGTTCATCCTGACTTACCAATGTGCTATCACTGATAAGTATATCACCTTCCGCAGTAATATGGAAACCATAGTAATGCTTAAGTGCATTCCTAACTCTCATGGAACGCCTCAGAGGTACAAACTCTTCTGTCGGATCAACAGTAGTTTCCTCCTCAGGTTGATTGCTAGGGTTTACGGTTCCTTCACCACTTGACTCTTGAATTTCTTCAAGGTCAATTTGCCTCCCACTGTTTCCTTGGCTTATGAACTCTCTCTCGTGAAAGACTCCTCTCCTTGCTACAAAAACCACATTATCATTGGGTTTGTAGAAGAGGTAACCAAAGGATCTCTGTGGGTAGCCGATGAAAATACACCTCTCACTTCGAGGTTCGAGCTTATCATGAGTTTTGCGTCTCACGAAAGCCTCGCAACCCCAAATCTTGATGTGGTCCAGATTGGGAACTTTTCCAGTCCACATCTCGGGAGGTGTTTTTGAAACGTTTTTGGTAGGGAATAGATTAAGGATATGGGAGACAGTCTCTAAGGCATACCCCCATAATGAGATTGGTAGTGAAGCTCGACTCATCAATGAACGAACCATATCCAACAAGGTTCGATTGCGCCTCTCAGCCAAACCATTAAACTGTAGTGCCCTATGCCTTCCCGCCTCATCGATGTTGAAGTTGCATTGTTTGACCGCCCAAAATGCACGGTGTTCCAATTCCACGGGAAGATGACATGGTTTTCCAAAAACCAACCTAAATGGAGACATTCCTATCGGGGTCTTGTACACTGTCTGATAGGCCCACAAGGCATTATCAAGCCTTGAACTCCAGTCGTTTCTTGAGGGATTCACCATTTTATCAAGAATACTCTTCACTTCACGATTTGAAACTTCCGCTTGACCATTCGTTTGAGGGTGGTAGGCTGTTGAAACACGGTGGGTCACGTTGTACTTCTTCAATAAGGCCTCCATCATTTTGTTGCAAAAGTGCATCCCCATATCTAATCAAAGCCCTAGGCACAACAAATCTCACAAAGACACTAGATTTTAGAAAGTTGATAACTGCTTTGGCATCGTCCGATCTTGTGGCTTTGGCCTCAACCCACTTAGAAACACAGTCAACCGCGAGCAAGATGTAAATATTGCCAAACGAAAAGGGGAATGGGCCCATGAAATCAATCTCCCATACGTCAAAATTTTCACAAACAAGGATTGGATTTTGTGGCATTTGATTTTTTTGTGAAATGTTCCCCGTCCTTTGGAACCGTTCACAACTTTTGCAAAACAAGTAACAATCGCGTGACATGGTTGGCCAAAATAGTCCACACTCAAGGATCTTCCTCAAGGTCTGGCTAGGTCCGAAGTGCCCCCCACAAGCAAAGTCATGACAAAATTGTAAAATGGATTGATGCTCTTGTTGGGGCACACATCGCCTAATAATTTGATTGGGACAATGTTTCCACAAATAAGGCTCATCCCACACATAGTATTTTGCATCACTTTTGAGTTTGTCTTTTTGAGCATGTGAAAATGTGTCGGGATAGCTCTTTGTGACCAAAAAGTTAACGATATCGGCATACCGAGGAATAGATTGAGTAAGGGAAAAGAGATGCTCATCCGAAAACTCATCCTGCCAGGGGGAGGAGTTTCATTTGAAGTGATCCAGCTTAGGTGATCGGCAACAAGATTCTCACACCCACTCTTGTCCTAGATTTCCAAATCAAATTCTTGTAACAATAAAATCCACCGGATGAGTCTAGGCTTTGCATCTTTCTTCTTCATCAAGTACTTAAGAGCTGCATGATCTGAATACACAATGACCTTGGTACCAAGTAGATATTGTCTAAATTTCTCCAAGGCACTATGGCCAACAGCTCCTTCTCCGTAGTAGAGTAGTTTCTTTGCGCATTGTCTAGCGTCCTCGATGCATAGTTGATCACATGGGAAGCTCATCCATTCTTTTGACCCAAAACGATGCCTATTGCATAGTTTCTTGCATCACACATAATCTCAAAGGGGAGATCCCAATTTGGAGCTTGCATGATGGGAGCGGATGTAAGTAACTCTTTGAGCTTGTCGAAAGCTTCTTTGTACGCCTCATTGAACTCGAAATCAACATCCTTTTGCAAGAGTTGGCACATTGGTCTTGTTATCTTTGAAAAATCTTTGATGAATTTCTAGCAGAAACCTGCATGGCCTAAAAAAGAACGAACTTCCCGAACACAATTCGGGTCGGGTAAGCTTTGAATAACATCTATCTTGGCCTTATCTACCTCAATTCCTTTCTTTGACACAATATGACCGAAAATAAGACCTCGACTCACCATAAAATGACATTTTTCAAAGTTTAAAACCAAATTTGTTTCAATACATCTTTTCAAAATTCTTGTGAGATTGGTCAAACACTCTACAAAGGAGTTTTCATATACTGTGAAATCATCCATGAAAACTTCAGTTATATTTTAAACATATTCCAAAAAGATACTAACCATACAACGTTGTAAAGTGGCCGGGGCGTTACATAATCCGAATGGCATTCTCCGGTATGCAAAAGTGCCAAATGCACATGTAAAGGTTGTCTTTTCGTGGTCTTCCGGTGCCACCGGGATTTGGTGAAAACCAAAATACCTGTCTAGACAACAATAATGGGATTTCCCGGCCAACCTTTCTAACATTTGGTCAATAAAAGGTAATGGGAAGTGATCTTTTCTTGTGCTTTCATTGAGTTTGCAGTAATCAATACATACTCTCCACCCGTTTTGTACACGAGTGGGGACCATCATACCTTTGTTGTTCTCGACCACCGTGATCCCCGTCTTCTTTGGCACGACTTGAACCGGGCGCACCCATTTGCTATCCGAGATTGGATAGATCATTCCCGCATATAAGAGCTTCAAAATCTCTTTCTTGACCACTTCCATCATTGGCGAATTCAACCTTCTTTGCGCGTCTCTACTTGGCTTGCATTCATCCTCCATGAAGATCTTGTGCATACAAGTGGAGGGGCTCAACCCTTTGATATCCGCAATCATCCATGCCATGGTTTCTTTATGCTCCTTCAACACCTTGAGGAGTTGCTCTTCTTTAGATTCGGTTAAGTGAGTTGAAATAATGACCAGAAAAGTGTCGTTGTTTCCTAAGTACACATACTTCAAATGTTGAGGAAGGACCTTCAATTCTAATTCCGGCGGTTGAACAAGGGAGGGTGGCAATCTTGTGTGAGTTTGAGGTAATTCAATTTGTTTCACACTAAATTAAGTGGCTTTCTTGATCTCTAAATTGTTAACCAATCTTTTAACTTCGGGATCTAATGATTAGAGCTTCAACTTCTTGGCTAATTTTCCACAATCAAACCCTTTGCCCAAAACCATCTCCAATATGTCACCATTATACAACTCGAACAACTCTTGGGTTAATGGTTCAATAACATCGACAAACACAAGGATGAAACATCACTAGGATATATCATAGCATCGTAAATGTTAAAACTTATTGTTTCACCATCAAACTCCATTGTTAAGCTTCCCGCATACACATCAATCTTTGTTCTAGCCGTCTTCAAGAATGGTCTCCCAAGTAAAATTATACCCGACTTTGAGGACACTTGTTCATCTACATCAATCACATAGAAATCTGCCGGGAAGACCAATTAGTTTACTTGCACTAGGACATCTTCGAAAACACCTCTAGGAAAGACACTTGATTTATCCGCAAGAGAGATTATGACACCGGTTTCACATAAAGGTCCAACATTCAATGATTCATACACCAAATATGCCATGACATTAATAGAAGCACCAAGTTCAAGCATGGAACTACTAAAAGTGACATCTCCTATCTTGCAAGGAACCGTGAACATTCCTAGATCTTTGCACTTGGGTGGAAGCTTCCTTTGTAAAACCGCGGATGCGTTTTCGTTCATCGAAATTTTCTCATTTCCTTTCAACTTCCTCTTGTTGGTACAAAGTTGTTTCAAAAAATTTGCATATCTCGGGATTTTCTTGATTGCATCAAGTAGAGGGATGTTTACTTCCACCTTTCGGAAGGTGTCCAAAATCTCTTTCTCCCCCATTTTCTTTTTCGAAGTTGCAAGTCGGGAGGGGAATGGAGGTTGAGTGGCTATTGGAGTCAATAGAGGGGTTGTCTTCTTTGGGGCTCCGGCTTGTGCATCATTCTTGACTATAGATTCTTCTATAGGAATGACTTCTATTTCCTCCTCTTCATCCCTTTGCTTCTTCTTTGAACTACTTTCCCCAGTTTGTTTGCCACTTCTCAAGGTTACCATATTGACATTTGGGTTCTTTTCGGTTTAGGAAGGGAGTTTACCACAGGACTCTAACTTGCTTATGGATGTGACTATATCTCCCATTTGTGCTTCAAGGTTGGAGGTACTAGTCCTTGTCTCTTTTTGGAATTGTTGGGTGCTAGTAGCTAGGGATTTGACAATGTCTTCGAGAGACATTCTGAAGATACTTGGTTGGGATTGAGGAGGTTGTTGGTGATGTGGAGGGTGTGGTTTGGGTTGATAATGTGGTTTCGGGTGTTGGTAGTGAGGTTGTGGTGGTGGATAAGATGGTCTAACCAATGCATTTTGAGGCAATGGTCTTGGGTTGTAGCTCATGTTGGGATTTGGTTTCCAACTCGAATTATATGCATTTTGATAACCGAATGGCTTGTTGTGGTAGTTTTGGAATTCTCTCGTGGCATTTACATGTTCCGCATCTTCTTGAAGAATGAGGCATATATCCATAGGGTGTCCCATTGTTGCACATATTCCACAAACCATCACTTGTGGAGTTTGTCCCATGGCTAGCTTTTGGACAACGGAGGTTAGATCCTTGATTTGAGATTTGAGGTTCGATGATCCCACTTCATTGACTTTTTGTTGTATGTCTCTTTTCAGATCCTGGCGCGGGCCAAAAGGGGAATGCCCTTAGCTTGATTTGGTCATCGTTTGACCCTTGTGGCTTCATGCTAGTGCAAATAATGTGTAACATCTTCAAATGCTTATGTGGGTCTTCATCCTCTTCAATCCATGAAAAGTTGGGAGGTGATGGACTAAACTTGACTTCAATTCCGAACCTCCTTCCAAAACCGGGTAGTTGATACCGGTTGGAGTTTGTGTAACATCGGTTTCCATCATTTGCCTCAATGTTCTTTCGGGAGCTTCTGCTCTGTCCGCCATTGTAATTGGTTCAATAATGGGGGGGGGGGTTGTTGTAGAGGTGGTGTTTCGAGAATTTCTTGGCGAGGGTCGGTACTAGAATCGGGTTCCGTATCACTTGATGAAGCGGGTTCAACTTCCGGATCCCCGTGAGGATTAGAAGTTTGACCACGTTCAATTCGCTTTTCCTTCGCCAAACGCCTTGCTTCTTTTTCGATTTATGGGTTGTAAATCAAGTCACCTATACGCTAAGATTTGGGCATAGAGAAACAAATTGATTAAAAATAAACCAATCCCCGACAACGGCGCCAAAATTTGGTGGTTGTCGAGGCCAACAAAATAAATACCCTAAATATTACACACTAAAATAGTGTATAGTGGTAAAGGGATCGCATCCACGGAGATTGGTTCAATTTAAATCTCTATGTAAATCACTTGTTCAAGTACTTGTAAAATAAAAATAAAAGTAAAATAGGGGGATTTAGTTCTTTTTGATTGGTTGACAAAGTTAAAACTAGCTAGAATGTAAATATGACAAGTAAACAAGTAAAAGATTTGACTAAATTCAATGAAGTGAAATTGGTTGATTTTGGGTACACCACATGGATGACATGGTTGACTTATCATTAGACTTAATAGAATAACACTTGTGAATTTGTTTAACTTGGCTATAGCAATTCATAAGCACAAATTACCTCAACTCTTCTTAGATATTAAAATGGCTAGAGGAGCTCTTAACACATTTCCTTAATTAAAGTCACAAAATCAATGAAGCATAAAATCTTGTGAAAATCAATTAGCTTTAAGTTATAAGAGTTACCAAGTCCAAAAGATAATCAAATGCTTACATTATCATTATGGAGGAAACATTTCCATGGTCTAAATGAAATGAAAACAAACATATAAACCATTTGTTGCTTACTAATTTGAGGGTCCATTACTTAACCAAGAAATTAGTCAACAAAAACAAGCATTCATTCATCCAAGCTCAAGATCAAAGATAAATAAACACAACAAGATGTTTAACTAGAAAACATTTCCATAAACTTCAAACACAAGATAATAATAAGTCTTCAAAGCAACTAATCATCCATGGGTTAAACCCTAATCAACCAAATGAAAGTTTAGCCAAGCATGGCCAAAGTAAAAGAAATGCAATATAGTTTAGTGGTACCAAACATTGTCTTGGTTGCAAGATGGAAAGAAATTACAATAATCTTCCAAAAATCTTCAAATCTTCCAAATCCTTCTTGAGAGAGAATTGTGTGTGTTCTTCAAGTGATGATCCCCAACAATACCTCCAATCTCCAGTAAAAAGGAGTTGGTTTCCAGATTCAAAAAGGTGCCAAAAGCCACCCACCAAACTTCCACAAATAGAGTCAACAAGTCAAAACTCGAGATCAACTCAGCACAATTTATGCGAACTGCGTATGGGTCCATGCGGACCGCGTGGGTCTTGCTGATTGTGGGACTTGGGTCATTTAAAATACAATTTAGCACAATTTTCTCATTCACACTTCAGCCCACATGCATAACTCTTTAGAGCCCATTCGTGTCATTCCAAAGCCTTTAATGATTGATCCAATGCTCCTTCAATCTTACGTAGCTCGATTCCGCGTCTCCTCATCATCATTCTCACTCAAAATTAAGTCCAAATTGATTTCCTGTTTATGAAAGCACCAAGCTCAATCGCACCACTTCAAATCCACAAGCAAACCACAAGCCTCCATAAGTCCCGCACTCCTTCCACCCCTCTAATGACAAACAGTCTTCGATAATTCCTGTAAATAAGCTCAAAAGACTGGAAAGTACCCAGTAAAGGAGAAAAATAACAAAAAGAGAAATTATGCATGAAGATTAACTAAAATGAGATAGTTTTAACTAAAAATAAACTATGGAAAGAAGTAATAAAATGAAGCTATCACCAACATGATCATGCCACTTTAGTAGCGACACTCATATGTGCCTGGTATTCAGCGATCTCCTCAGGAGTAGCAGACGACTCAAGTTCCTTATGCTCCTTGGCGAGGACATCTTCATTGTCCTCATACCGAGTGACCATCCTGATGTTCCTGATCCAATCCATAAAGTTGGATCCATCGAAGATGTGTCTCCCACAAAGGTTTATGAGAAAGAAGGAACCGGTAGGGTTTGAGCCAGAAGCAGCATTGTTGGAAGACATCTGAAAAGAAGAAAGTCAAGTTTAGATTAGATATAAAGATAGTCCTTAATAAGACACCCATATGTAAGGCTAGGACCCAAAAAAATATTTTATAACTTAGAAGAGGGATGTCGTGATCCAAGCTATAAAATATTTGAAGGTAAGTGAATGACGATTCACCAATTTCCACCACGAAAAACGAAATAAATTATTATGTTTTAATTGGTTTTGAAACTCCTAGATTCTTTGAGCGTCATTGAACTTTTCAATGACATGTTTCAATCTCGAGTGTGCCCTTCAAGTTTTGTGACTGGGATGCCGAGGATCACAAAACAAGGTGTGAAGTAACCATGCAAATTACATGGTACCCTTAATGTTTATCACTCAATCGATGTACCAGTTAACCACACGCGTTCCACCGACCAATGATAAACCTCAAGCCACCATTTTCCTACCTTGTTAAGTCCAGGTTAGTGTGCCGGTTAACTACACACGCTCCACTAACGACTTAATCAAAGTGCAAAGTGTAATTTCATGAGTTAGCACCTTATTCACATTTTCCTAAAGTAACTACGATTGTGAATTTATAAAAACATTTTGTTACTCTATAATCATCATACTTTTAATGAGGATTAAAGTCATTGTCCTACCCGTTCGGCTAACGACCCTCCACCGGTCAAGGAAGCGGTGGGTGAGAGTGGACACCCATTAAGCTGCCATTTTATAAGCAACAACCTTATACCCCCTTATAGACCGGCTTCGTGAATGAGGCCTACTAACGGTAAAATGACTTGTTCATATATATATATATATATATATATATATATATATATATATATATATATATATATATATTAACTTATAGTATTATAAAGTATAAGGGTTGAATTTTAACTTTTAAAATTCTAGGGGTTGGAACTAAAGTTTTTAAAGTGACTTTACATGTTCCAAAACATGAGGGAAAGTTTTGTAACTTTCAAAACTTTTCATCTTTCATAACTTATGAGTTAATGGTTTATTAAAATGAGAGACTTTTCATTTTATGTAACCTATGTGTTTCTTTAATGGACTTTAAAAAAATTGACTTTTGGTAATCCATAACTTGAGGACAAATTATGGATTACATCAAGATCAAGAAGTAAACTACCAAGCAAGTTGCAAATAATTCTTATGATCTTCTGAACTCATAAGTTCATGAACATGCATATCAACAATTTCAAGAATCATAAACAAACCATATAAAACTTGAAAATTTGATAATAGCCATTGAAAATGGATTAGCATAACCATTACACCATCTAAGACAAGTTTTATAAGACCAAAACAGTTTAGGGGTAATGTTTCTAGTCCATTTCCAGTAGCAAAACTCGAAAATTTGCATTCTGGGGCTCCTACTCGTTGAGTGCACGAACCTACACGACGAGTAGGATGAATTATCACATGGACTCGTCGATTCCCCCATGGAATCGGCGAGTTCATGCTGCAGAATGCAGAAAACTTGAGTTTTTTCAACAATTTGCATCAACTATCAAGAAAACAAGCCTAGGCTCTGATACCACTGAAGGGTTTAGAGCATTATAACACTCATATGGTGTACATGTAACCCTAGAAACCTTGGATCTATGTTTTACTAAGATACATGCAAATTTGTTTTTCCAAGGTTCTTAACCTAACTAGCATGGCATGAGGAACTTTAAAACATAATAAGCTAGTAGAGTTACATACCTTTTAGTAGTGGTTGATTGCGTGGAGTTTGAGAGCTTAGCACCAATAATGTGGATGCCTCAAATGGAAGTCACAAATCACCACAAACCTTGGAAACTTGAGAGAATAGTAGAACACTTCTAGAAATCGCCACCCTTAGTTCTCACACAAAAACTAGTTTCATTTCAAGTGCCAAGGACTCATTTATATAGTATGGTAGATTATGGTTACATCTATGTAAACCCTAATACCCATGATCTTTCATTTCCATGAGATCCATGGGTTAAAGCTCCATGGACTATCCATGGACTTACTATGCAAGCCTAGCCCATTCTAAATAAGCATTAGCCCACACTATATAAATACAAGAGTCCATATTTAATTAGTCACACTATTGATTACAAAATTAATTCTAAATTAATGTTAGATCATTACTAATTAAATAATATGATTTCTTATTAATATATTAGAACTTATAATATATTAATAAATCATAACTTATACTATTCTCAAAATATTATTCATATAAATTGTTCGGGTGAAGTGCAACCCAAATGGACCATGCCGGGTCGGGTCAAGTACATCTCAAATATAGTTATGAACTTAGACACCTTATCCAACACGTAATGCTGTCAATTCACAGTTTAAAACACAAAAATCACAGTTTACTACACAAATCATTCATATTTTAACATAAAATCCATATAAGATACACAACTTAGCATAGGCTATTCACAACTTAATATTGTCTATTCATAGCTTAATAAAGTTCATTCACAGGTTAATCACAAAATTCATACAGTTGAAGTTTAAGAACGATAAGATATACACATCAGATATGTAGCAAAATAATATATTCACAGCTTAATACTTTAAGACCTCCACAAAAAAGTAGATAAATTAAGAGTAAACAATCATATCTAATAGAGATCTAAAACACATTAACGAAAATATGAAGTAAACCAACACATTAGAGCAGGATCGAGGAAGAATTTGCTCAAAATAACAACAAAAAACTCATTTTGACAAGCTCTAGAAGAACAGAAATGAATGAAAATACTAAAAGCATGTACACAAAAGAAATAAAATAATTTTACCTGTTATATCTGCCAGATCTGGAACAAAAAGGCGTCAAAATCACGAATCTGTCAACATGCCATCACACGCGACAGAAAGATGTGATCGTTCGCTGGAGATCATAAAGATCTAGATCTAGAGATGAAAACAACAAACAAATTTCGTAGATCTAGATCTAGAAAAGAAGAAGACGCAACCCGATCTGAAGAAATTAGATCCAAATCTAGATAAGAAGAGAAAACCAAATCTAAAGAACTTAGACCTAGAATCATGAGCACGAAGCACAAAAATGCACTGATTTGAGATGTTGAGGTGGTGGTTCGACATCGGAGGAGGTCGACGTTGCTGGTGGTTGTTAGCGTCTTCAACGGCGACGAAAAGGCGGTTCCAGATCTGAAGTTCCGAAGAAGAATGTAGGTGTTTTCGCAGGTGATCGCAGATTTTGACAGAGGAAGAGGAGTGACTGTAGTGAAGCCGTCGTCGGCGATGGTGGCGGTGGTTGTGGTGTTCATTAGAGGTCACTGAAAGAGATGAGAGAATAACTTTTTTATTTTGAACAACTATGAACAATGGATCTGATCTAAGTTTATGGAATAAGTTTTTCAAAAAGACCACTATACCCATATTAGTTTTTGTTACTTATTAAAGATTAAAAAAATAAAAATATTAGAATAAACAAAAATAGCCTAGAAATATATGGTTCTTAGGGTTTTTAACCTTTAGAGGTTCTCATTTGAACCTTTACCTCTCTCTCTCTCTCTCTCTCTCTATATATATATATATATATATATATATATATATATATATATATATATATATATATATATATATATTATTTATTAAAAAACTCGATAAACGAACTTCGTTCTTTTAGAAAGGAATGTTTATAATGATTTTATATTTTGACTTCATATTTTCTTAACGTTTTTTTAACCGTTATTTATTAACTATAAATTAAATTCATAAGGTTAGTTAAAGTTTGAAATTTAGACCTCCAATCTAAGAGGTTTTCATCTGTATGAAGCGGGCTAGTCTCACATTGACTTCATTTTTAAGTTCTAATATTGTTTTAGCAATGAAGCTAATAATCGTGTAGTTGCTTAAATATTTGAGTTTTACACCGTAAAATGTCACCAACCGATATGAGGGGTTTTTTTTATATATATGATCAAAAGTTGAAGGTTTAAAAAAAATTCTAATTTTTGTTAGTATTATCTTATTATATTATTTTTTTAATGGATTGTAATATGTTTGATTTAAACTTATGATACTCTTTGTAAGATAGATTTGTAAGTTAAGAGAATATCCTTGTATCAAAGTTTTTTTTTTCTACTAAAAGTACGTAATTGTTTATTTTAATTTTCTAACGAATGATATCATTTAAGGTAGTTAGGATCAATAGAATCCTTTTAAGCTTTGCAAAGGAGATTTCTAGAGCTATCCAACACACTTAGTTATTCCAAGACAAAGTATTATATTTACAAAAAAACCATAGTAACAATCTTACGATCGATCTTACGATCCGATCTTGTGATCATACCACTATTTTAACCAAAAAACATCAAAGTATGACCAAGATCATTTTAGCTAAGTATGATTGTATGATTATACAATGTTATGATTGAAATTGTGATTTTAACAACACATATCATTTGTATGATAAAGATTTTTTGTTTAAAGATAACTTTTTTTTTTTTTTTTGTAATTTTTAGATTATTATTTTTACTTTAAGGAAGATATTGTAAGTTAATTTCTTCTCTCAAATAGAGAAATACAATAAGATAATACTTTGGGTAATATAGAAATCATTATATGAATATTATAGTAAAATAATACAATTAAATTAAAAATATATACGTTTTTCTAAAAATCTTTAAATTTTGATCATATTTATAAAAAAATCCTCATATTTATCCCTGACTAGTTTATCGGATAAAAGCTCAAACATATAAACAATTGTAAGTTTTTTTTAGCTTAATTGCTAAACAAAGTATATTCACTTAATTGATTATGATGTGAAAATATAAAGAATATTAGAAATATTTAAAAAAAACTCTTCCAAATTTATTTTTATATTTCATTTGAATTTTTATATGGCAAATTGCATAAAATACACTAAGCTTTTACTAAATTTCGATTTTGAAGCCATGGTATGTTTTTACATATGAAGACACTAAGTTTTCACAAAGTTCAATAAAAGACATTCTATTTTCAAATTTATGGTTCTGACAATTTGACCGGTCAATCTAATTGTTAGCAGACGTGAAGTGGTAACTGACGTCTTTGATAATGTGGCATTGGCATGCCATGCAAACGTGATATTTTTTTGGTGACATCACCTCCTCGATAAATCTCTTATTGTAATTGGTCACGACCATTTGATCTACAATGAAGCACGTAAATACTTTATCTAGCTTATTACATATATGTTCCTAGTGCAATTATCAAGAATTTGTCGGGCTTCATGATAGATCAAAGGCGGTGGTCATTTAAAGTCAGAGATCTATATAGGAAAATAAATCCAATAAATGTAGATTGGAATGCATACTAATAGCAACAAAGTTATAACACTACATGTTTAAGTGTCAATTTTGTTTTGTTGCTTTGCTCATAACTTGGCTACAAAGGGTTTCTAACTCTTCAATAAGTCCCGATTATTTTGTTATAATAAGGTCAAATTGTACAAAAAAACATTTAGTTTTTATAAAATTTAATTTGACATTGTGTTTTATTTTCAATTAAGTCACTACAATTTATTTTATTTTATTTTTTATTTGTGACACACAGAAAGTGATGTCACCAAAAATGTCACGTAAACATCACATTTTCAATGACAGATATATCACAATGCAATGACTCACAACCAGATTGACCGGTCAAAATGGTTAATATTTAAAACAAATTAAAAAAATATAATGTCTTCTATTGAACTTTATAAAAACTTAATATCATAATTGTAAAAAAAATAATAACACATTATCAAAATCATTTTTTTTATAGAAAATCTTAATGTTTTTAATATATTTTGTTTCTTAATAAAAACTATAAAACCTTCCAACGTGAACGCTTGAGAGAAACTTTTCTAAAAGATTGCAGTGTGAATGCAGAAATTTTTGTTAAAACGTCGACAAATTTTGATGAAAGCTATATGTGGGGCGACACCAAAAGTTATATCTTTTGCTTTAATTTTTATCTTTAAATAATTACACCTTACTAAGTTTAAATTTTTTATTTTATAGCGAAGCCATTTTTTATATCTTTTTTAATAAATCAAAATTCTATCATTTTTTTATATCTTTTTTAATAAATCAAAATTCTATTGTCACATGTTATTTATTCAAAAGTTTTGACATATATCATCTTATCATATCTTTTAAATAAATAATATTTATATATCAATTTCTTTCAAATTTACAAAATAAAATGTCATATAATAATAATATTTATATATGTAAGTTATTAAATATAATAAATGTGAGAATACAAACAAATATTTTCTATTAATCGTTGGAAATTTGAATTCATAAATTCCTTTATTAATAATAATAAGTTATGAAATTTTTAGATAGATAATAACATATTTTGATTAATAAATTATAATTTAGATCACTAAATATTTGTTTTTAAATATGTTCGAGTAAATTACACGAATGATCCCTATGGTTTAGGGTAACTTGCGCGTTTGGTCTGTAACTTATTTTTTTAACTCAGAAAGTCTCTACTATTTGTTTTGTTACGTGTTTGGTCCATTTCTTACTTAAAAAGACTATTTTTGCCCCTTGACTTTTTAGTTTATTTAAATAAACACACCTCCAACCCTACCTCCTCACCTTACCTTATATAACCCACTAGTTTCCTTATTTAAATAATAGTATTTTTAGTTAAGACAGAGACCAAACGCGTAATAAAAACAAACAGTAGGGACAAGCATGTAACAAAAACAAATAGTAAGGAGCTTCCGAGTTAAAAAATAAGTTAGGGACCAAACTCGCTAATTACCTCAAACAATAGGGACCATTCATGTAAAAATTAGTTAGACGTACACGTCGTCAAATGTTAGACTATCTAATATTTATTTAATTTTTTATTGCTGGTATAAAAACTATCATTAAAATGTGTTTTTAATTATTATTTCTTTAAATTTTTTAGTTCATTGATAACTATTTTGTTATAATTTTTTAGCAGTTGTTTTCTTAGGACACGTTTTCTTTTTAAAAATTCAGAGGCAAATGCAATTATTTATATAAGAATATCATGTTAAGTTTAGCTTTTATAATTGTGGTTTTCAAACAAGAAATTCTAAAATAACAACTCTTCATAATAGATATTATAAAATGGTAATTTTTTTAATAAATTTCACAAATAACCATAAAATTTAAAATTTTGTAAAACATAAAAAGTTAAAACTCTATATAGATTTTCGAGCTTTATATATATATATATATATATATATATATATATATATATATATATATATATATATATATCCTAATAAATAATACATTTTTTTATATGTTACACTCTCTTTTATTTTGTGTAACACCCCCCTCTGGCACGCATCACAATATTGTCCGTTTTGGGCTCCTGACACGAAAACTTCTCAGGGGGTCACCCATCCCTAGATTGTTCTTGCGCAGACACACTTAACTGTAAAGCTCTTATAGGATCAGCTGCCATCACGACTTTAAAACGCGTTGTGACAGAGAACGCACCCACATCCCTTATACATAATGCTTAGTTCTCCTTCATAGCCGATGTAGGATCAGGTGCAACTTACATGCCTGCCTTCACCCCCCCCCCCCCATTATAGGTTTCGATGTCCCTATTGAACACGTAGACCCGTGCCCTGGCTCTGATACCATTTTTAACAGCCTCTCTGGCACGTATCACAATATTGTCCGTTTTGGGCTCCCGACACGAAAACTTACATGGGGTCACCCATCCCTAGATTGCTCTCGCCTGGGCATGCTTAACTGCAGAGTTCTTATGTGATCTGCTGCCCTCACAACTTTAAAATGTATTGTGACAAGAGAAGGTATCCACATTCGTTATAAGGAATGCTTAGTTCTCTTTCCCAGTCGATGTAGGATCAGGTGCAACTTATATGTTTGCTAGATGTAACACCTGGTTTTCCGATATTCGTTTTCTTTTTTAAATAAATAAATAATAATAATAATAATAATAATAATATAATTGTGGAATGAGTTTTTGGAGATTGTGTAACTAATTTCTAAGAAAGGATTGAAGTTGTCAACTGTAAAACTTACTGGTGCAAAAGAAATTGTTTGGGGTAAATAATGTCTTTATTAGAGAGCTTGAGGGACCATTATTGTAATTTTCGGATTTTACATGTAAAACACCAAGTAACGTACGAGACTTCATGATGTTGCAGCCCAATCCTCAATTAAATCGATTGTCTCCCTTTAAGCCATGGTGTCAAATGTGTTTTAGATTAAAAACCTAATGTAAGTGATGTTTTTGTACGTTGTGTTATGTGCGGCCAAATAGAACCGAGAGAGGGAGAGAAAACTCTTTTTTGAGGGGATGCTTAAGGAGAAAGAAGGGGATCGATCATGGCGCTTTGACTCAAGGAAGAAGGGTTCAAGTAAAAGAAGTGCAACTAGGATCACATATAAAGGTTTCACCTTCTTCTTTCTTCCTCCTTCCTCTAATCGTTTTTCTTTCATTCTAGGGAAACCATGGCTGCATGCTTAAATTTTAGGCTTGGTTGGTAGTGAGTGGTGTGTTTTCTCACATAACAAGCCTTGGAATGGAAGAAAAATTACCCTAACTGGGTATCTTTCTCAAATAGTCATCATACTTTGTTTTTCTGAAAAAGACATTGGATTTTGAGTTAAAATTTCATGTTACATGTCATTTTTCTCCATTACATCGTAGCCTATATTAACTAATTGATTTCCAACTTTGAAACCATGTTCTTAATAGCTTTATGGGTTAAGATGTAAAATTAACCATAAAAAGTCAAAGTTGTGACTTCAGGATTTTTCCCTAATCTGTCCAGGACTTTGAAATGACATATCTCGGTCATGGAAAACCCTTTTTAGTTGAAACGAAACCGAAAGTTTTATTTTTGAGTCCTCTAAATTTAATTAGTTTTGACCGAAAGGCAAAAAATGCCCATAACTAGGGTGAAATCGACCATTTACCCACACTGGTCCGTAATGAACTGTTTTGCGAGACAGTTTTGTAAAAATCACCTAAATTTGTAGAAAATCATACAAAGGTCTTCAAATACTAATTTTAAAGCTAAGGACCTGAACTTCATTCATGTAGAACAGTTTTAAAAAATAAGGTCCTTAAGGAGGGAAAAAAAATTCCTAAACAGACCATAACTTCTAGGTAAAAATCTAGAAAATTAACCCACGAGCCATTTGTATTTTTGAAGGTTAAACTGGTGTAAAGGGTGTCTTGGGCTACTTGAAGGGTGTTTGATCATTGAGGTGAGTTCCTCACTTCATAACCATAGGGGATTATATGCTTACTATTATGTCGGGTAAGACTAGGAACTATATGATTGGTAGTTAAAGTAATACTTGTTGTATGAGCTATGTTTGATGTTTTTATCTGTTATGTGGAATGTATGTGCATGATATATTTTGGGGTCGACGGTTGAATACCGAGCCGACAGACCGAATGCCATTGTGCCAAGTTAGGGGGCCGAATGCGGAAGCGCTAAGTCTATGGATTCGACGGCTGGATACCGAGTTCTTATTTGGGTGTTATTTGAGATGTGTTCCCAAATAGACACAAGATGTATGATCTTAATGTTTATATATCATATTGATGTTTGCATATTTGTTTATGACATGTGATATAGGAGTATGGTGTAATACTTCTATTGTTATGTTGTGTTGAAATCCACTAAGTTTTGTGCTTATCTTTCATTTATAAAATAATTATTACAGGTACATCAGGTATGAATGAAGGTTTCTCTTAACTGTATACTGGCGCTGTTGAAGATTAGGTCCTTGTCACAGACTCTTAATATGGGATTTAAAGATTATTAGGTTTTCGTTGTTGTTTTGAATTATAAATGGATTAATATTGTTGAAAGTATGTTTTGACTTTGAGTTGTTTTTTGATTACTTGAAACTTAATAGTTTTTGTTAATTAAAGGATTTAATGGTTTTTATTATAATCATAAATGTTTTCAAAAGTTTAAATTTATTGTAATTTTTGGGACGTTACATTTTGTCATATGTTATTTTATGGTTATTTTAAATTATTTTTTAAATGTCATTTTATATATTAATTAATCTGTGTAATATATGGATCTCACACCTAGTTTGCTTAATATATAAAAAATAATTAGCAATAAGTAAAATAAAATATTACACTAAGATTTAAAATAATAACAATATTATATATTATTAATGTTAGTTTTATTTGTGTTTATAGTAATTTTTAGTAAACTTTTAAAAAGAAATTCAAATTTTTTTTCATCGGATATCATAAGTTGTCGGTGGTTTTCAATTTTCTAATACTTCATTGTTGTCATATTATTGTAATTGTTGTAGTATATAAAATAAAACTAGTATTTAATAATGCTTTGCGTTGTATCATAGAACTTCTTTGCAAATTAGACCGTAAAAATATAGAAATAAAGTTTTTATCTTAACAATTATGTATGGTGGAGGTGGATAAAAATAAAATTTGAAGATATATCATATTTGGTATAACAGTACAAATAAGAATTAATAAAAAATTATAATTAATAAATATTAATATTAATGAAAAGAAAAACTAAAAAAACAAATTTTGTAAGGGACAAAATATGTATCTTTAAAATATAATAAGGGGCCAAAATCACCGCTTACAAAATACAAACAATATAACTTTATAGTAATAATTAACCAATAATATAACTTTACAGTAATAGTTAGGAGGAAAACTATTAATTAAAAATCATTGAGGCAAAAGAGTGTAAAAATAAAAGTTTGTTAAAAAAGAATCAAAATTGTTATTTTCAAGCATTGGGTTATTTGTATTATGTATAAATGCTTAACAAAGTATAATATGATAGGAAAAAGTAAAACCAAATTAACATGACTCACAGACTCAAAGTTGCAAATTAATAAACATATAATTTGTTATTTATGTATTTTCTTACTAATTAATGTAAAAATATATGTTAAAATATATATAAATAAATTAGACTCAAAAGTTTATGGATAACATGGATGGGTTTATAGTGTAACATTTTTATGACATTAAGTTGTTATTTTTTTTATGGATTCGGTCAGTCTATTTCGATATTTATGTATTATTCTTCCTTGTTTTGTCCGTAGCTTTTTTAAGTTGTAATAATTTTCCGGTACAAAATAAACCAATGATAAAATTCAATAGCAGATTTAAAAGCAGCAAAGATTTTGCTAATGAGGTGTAATTTCATGATTAAGAATCATGGTTGTAAAGCGGAGACATTTAATTGGTTTGATTAGTGTATGGACCCTAATTGGGTTTATGTACGTGTAATTCATGTTCCTCAAGCAGTTCCTTTGCTTCTTTTTAATATATTTCTTTCTTGTTGTTAAAAAAAAAAAGATAAAATTCAAGCACATTCATGAAAAAAAAAACAAAGTAGTATCCTAATCTTAGCCCCAATCCTAACCACCCAACCACTAAAAGGAGTAGGACATAGCAATAATTTTTTCATTCATAAAACCTTCTATAAATAGAAACGTGTAACACACTAATTTTCATATCCCTCTTCCATATATTTCATTTTGTATAAACACGTGAAAATGGCTCCAAGAGCTTTCCTTCTTCTTACTCTAGCTTTTGTTGTTGTCCTTCTCATTACCTCTAAAATGGCTGCAGCTACGGAGTTGGCTGAAAACACTGATAGTAAATTTTCTCTCTTACGTGTTTTATTTTTAAAAAGCGAATAAATCTTGCAAGTTAATTAACACTTAATGATGCAGGTGAGTATAAGGCCGGTGGACATGGAGAACATAGCATAAGTCGTGGAATTCCAGGGCATGACAAAGGTGGTAAGGATAAATATAATGCTGGACATAAAGGTTGCATGTATGGTTGTTGTACCGGTAGATCTCACCGTGCTATAGGAGGTTGCAAGTGTTGCAAGACGTTTGCGGAGGCAACTGCTTACAAACAAACTCAAAACTAATGGAAACATCGAGAAAGAACCATCTTTTCAGTCATATACTAAAAAGATGTTTCACAATGAAATTATGCATTATGTAGTGCTTATATGTAAAACAAATAATTAGCACAACTTCTTTCGATGGAAGTATGCACTTAATATGTACTGTAAAATAAGAGATTTTTGAACTCTTATGTCCAAAAATATATCGTTTTCAGTGCCTTGTTTTAATTTTTTCGTTTTTTCTTAACATCACAAATTATATATATATATATATATATATATATATATATATATATATATATAAATTCTGTTGAAATTAACAATAAAACTGAGATCTTCTGATTCAACGTCAACCACATATTATATATATATATATATATATATATATATATATATATATATATATATATTCCCTCCGTCCCATAAATACTATCCACTTTTGACTTTTAAAGTATTTATTCATCAAATTTGAGCTTAAATATTTTTATTTGTATTATGTACTACTTGATGAAACTTATTACAATGAATAAACATTCAAAACTCAATCCATTAATATATTTTTCATCAAGTATTATACATCTAAAACAAAAATATTTAAGGTCAAAGTTAAAGGATACAAATTTTAAAAGACAAAAGTGGACAATAAATATGAGACGAGGATCTTCTAACCTAATAAATGAAAATCATTTTTGTCGAATATTATGTTCTCATTAAATTTGACACATGTCGTTTTTTTGAATTTTTTGAATTATCTCTTTTCTACTTGTCATTTTCTTGTATTTTACAATTTTTCTTAAATTTAAAATCCACATTTTATTAAGGGTTATATATGTAAGCTAAATATTTATATTAAATTTCAGAATAAATGTTTTACATTTTTTTCTTTTTCAAATCTCTTAGAATATATTAAATTACTTATTTTATTCACTATATCTTTTGTATTTATGTGAAATTGTTACTTTACAAAATTCATAATTCTTACAACTTTATATTAAATTTTTAGTTTTTAGTAAGCCCATGTATTAAATGAGTCACACACACACACACACACACACATATATATATATATATATATATATATATATATATATATATATATAATATCAAATGAGAACAAAAAAAGATTATGAACTGTAGGAATCATTATTTGTAGCTTATTATTAAGGATATATTTGTCAATTCTAGGTCTTTGTTTTTTTTTTTTGTAAGGTTTTATAGCAATAAGGGAAAAATAGCCATTTTGAGACCTTTAACTATACAACCTAACATTTAGATCAACATTCCAACACTTTTTCATTTACATAAGATTTGTTAGATCTGATACAATCAGTCACTCTCAAACTCTCCCACCATCACAACCTTAACACCACCTCTTGTTGCTGTTAATGTCCGCCCCACCTCCGCTCGCTAGAATCGAAATCGGCACCGATGCCGCTAGTGTCATAGCTCCTTAACTTTTTTTTAATATTCTCCAAGTCTTTCTCTAATCTATTACTCATTAATGAAAGCTTAGACGACAATTTTATTGCGACAACATGTTAAATTTGGCGACACTACCTTCTTCAACGACTTCAACTTCTTCAAAGAAGCTCCTAAACATCACTAATTTTATTTCCCGACCCCTTGTTTAAGAACCTTAGAAGGAACCCTATACCTATAACTTCATTTATGACGCTATCAGATTTGAAGTGCTCTGGTCCAGATCTATAATATCCGGCTATAGATCTACGATCTTCAGCAACAAATCTACGGTTTATGCTTCTAGATTTATGATCTCCGATTTATGCCTCTAACCTATGAATTGTGACAAGATTGATGGACCAGATCTGATGTCGTTGTCAACCCCCATCATTGATGTTGCCTTATTGCTCCGGTGAAACATCGTCAACTCGTCTCCATCTTTTCTCTCCGATCTCAGGTGAAACACCACCTGATCTACATCAAGTATGTCAATTTTTATCTTGAATGTTTTTTTTTTTTTTTTTTTTTTTTTTTTTTTTTTTTTTTTTTTTGCTTTTGTTAAGATGTGAATTCAATGTTTTAATCTCTCTTTTGTTGTTTACGTTTCTTAATGTTAGTTTTAAGTGCTATTAAGTTGTGAATGCATTGTTATTAAGTTGTGAAATCAAGTTTGTTTTCTTATTTATTATGATATATGCATAGAATTATTGTTCATAACTTTGGTTTCTTAGATATTGTGCTGTGAATTGAATTTAGAATGTGTCATAATACTAGTGTTTTCTCAAATAATGTGATTCTTTGTTATTTAAGCCGTGAATTGTGATGTTTTAATTTCTACTAACTATTTAGTCATGCTAATGTTAGTTTTAACTATTATTAATAAGAAAATATAAGGGTTTTTTTTTTTTTTTTTTTGTGAATACATGATTTTTTTTTTCAAGTTTTAAGATGTGGATTTATGATTTATTTTATGTTTTAAGCTATGAATGCATATTTTATATTTATTTTTTTCTACTTAAATGTGTTGTAGATCTTCATGATGCATTTTTTTTTTGTTTTTGATTGTTTTTCTTATGTTAAGATGTGAATTTAATCTTTTAGTCTCTCATTGATGGTTTCTTTTGCTATTCTTAGTTTTAATTGCTATTAAGTTGCAAATCCAAGTTTCTTTTCTTATTTGCATAATCTATGATTAAACATGCTATTGAATAGTTCAATGTATATTGACTTATCTAGGAATTTCATAGAGATTGGAATTGGTAAAGTGCATTATCAACCTAATATAAATTCAGAATTTGAATACGACATCATTCTTCTTATTACAAACTAAAAATTTGGGTTCTAGCCATATATATTTATTTGTGTTAAAGTATTAAGGATTGATACAAATAACTAAAACTTTATCTCTTATTATATATGGCTAGAAATGGTGGTCTCCCTCCTCCTCTTCCACCCGCTCAAAACTCAAATTGCACTCTTGTGTCGATTCTGTCAAAAGACAAGCTTACTAGTCCAAACTACATAGACTTGATGCGAAATTTGAAGATGACACTTAGCTATCAAAATAATAAGCATATTCTTGAAATCCATTTTCTTGAAATTGACACCGAGACTGCAACTATTGAGGAAATTGTTAGACATAAACAACATGTTGATGATGCCAATAAGGTCGCTTGCATAATGATTGCAACCATGACACATGATCTGCAAAAAGTCCTATGAGGTCTATTGGCCCTATGAAATGAACTTGGTTCTTTCTCAAATATTCCACAAGAAAGCAAGACAAGAGCCTTATGTAGTCATCAAATCCATAATGGAATGCAAGCTGAAAGAAAGTGAATTTATGTGTTCTTATGTGTAAAAGGTGCGAAGACACACGAAAAGACTAGAATAGATGAATGTGAATTTTAGACAAGAAGTTGGCCATTTATATTTATTGGATTAGGTGTCTAATCCAATAACTATTTTTGGTATGTACTTGATATGATTATGAACATGGTCCTTTTGGGTTGCCTTCGCTCATGCAACTTGATAGGATGACAAAAGGAGAGAGAGTAGAATTTATTATATGAATAATAAATTGGTACTCAAAATGGTTTTATTAATATATTACAAGATTAACATATTATTTGGAGATCATAAATTAGTATTGATTAGAAATTAATTTGGTGATTAAAAGAGACTGACTAAATTAAGGGGACTGATATTGCAATTAACTGTTAGTTGCTAGTTGGGCTATGGACTCCTAATAGAAGTTTTGGATGAAATCCATGGGAAGCCCATAAGGATTTCGTCTAAGGGGCCTTCTAGAAGGGTTTCATGGATTGCTTAAGGCCTAAGCAAGGAAATTAGGGTTTCTACATTAAAACACTAATAGCCTCAACTATAAATAGACCCTTATACATGAGCATTCGGTACTAATGCTTCTTTAAGTTGCCCTAGTCGAATTCTTCTTCTCTCCTAAGTCATCTTGGTGCAACAATTGGGGCACTAGGCTTTCAAAAGTCAAGATCAAGAAGGATTAAACTTGTTATTGCTACATAACAAGTGAGCTAAAGTTTCTAAACCTAATCATATGCTAAATTTAGTATATGTATGCTAGTCATAGGGTTATTGCTTTGGTATTCAATGTTGTATGTTTAAATTAGAAAACCTAGATCCAAAGCAATTAGGGTTGAATGTACACCATAGGATGTTGTTATGCTTAAAACCCAACAGTGGTTTTAGAGACTAGGTCGTTTTTCTATTGAATAGGCGCAAAAGTGAATTGCAGAAGGATCAAAAAGTCGAAAATTTTGTTGTCTGACTGGCTGACTCGATGAGTCCATGTATGGACTCGACGAGTTCCATACTGGACTCGATGAGTCCTGGATGATGTTGCTGAGATTTTCGATTTTTTGGCCAGTTTTTTATTAGGATAACTACTAAAACTTGTTTTTCTTGCCCCAATTCGATTATTTATGATTGGTATGGATATCCTTATCAAAATTGGTGGATTTTGTTAAATATGGATAATATACGATTATTTTGATTCAAATATTTAAACTAGTAATTTTGAAAAAGTTTTAAATTACACCCCTTTAGGGTTTATAGCTTAAATTTGAAATTAAAAGTTTTAGTTTTTTGAAATTTAAATAGTTAAACCCTAATATTTTGAAAATTTTCAAAATTTGTCCTCAAGTTTTGGAATTTAAAATTTGATGAAAAGGTTTTAATTTTGAGATATTAAATTTTAAAACTCTAGTATTTTGAATAGTTCAAATTACACCCTTGTGGTTTTATTAAATTAATTAAGTGTTTAATTAAAGGGATAATTAATAAATCCATAATTATATGGTTTAAGTTTAATCAAATTAAAAGTCTAACTTATTAATAGATTAAACCACTTAGTATTTTAAAGTATAAAATACACCCTTATACTATATAAAATTAAAAGTCTAATATATTATATATGTATAAGTAAATGTCAGTCTTACAGTTACTAGGCCTCATTCACTAAGCTGGTCTATAAGGGGTGTTTAAGGAAGCGGCCTGTAAAATGACCGCCATTGGGTATCCACTCTTACCCACCACATCCTTAATGGGTAAGATAGGACGTAACCTTCCATTATACGTATAATGAAATATGAAGCTACTAAACACTTTTATAAATTCCCAAATCTTAGTTACTTTAGGAAAAATATGAATTTGGTGCTAATCCATGAAATTGCACATTATACCATGTTGGTTGTTAGTGGAGCGTGTGTGGTTAAACGTCACACTAATATAGGACCAATAAAAGACGACAATGGGTTGCTCCTAGATTATCATAAATCAATGGAGCGTGTGTGGTTAACCGAAACATTGATTAGGTGATATATGTCTTCGAGTGTACAAAAATAATTTGCATGGTTATTCACACCTTGTTTGTGATCCTCGGTATCCTAGTTACAAACTTGAAGGGCATAATCAATATTAAACATGCCATTGAAAACTTAAATGAATCTCAAAAGATCTAGGAGTTTCAATTCATTTAAAACCTAATTTTCATTTTCGTTTTTCATGGTGGAAATTGGTAAATCGTCATTTACATACCTTCAAATATTTTGCAACTGGATTATGACATCTCTCTTTCGAGTTGTAGAATATTGTGTTGGGTCCTAGCCTTAATATTTCATTTGGGTGTTATATTAAGGATTGAATTAACTAACTTGAATATCTCTTGTTTTGTAGATGCCAAATTCTAATAACTATGGTCTTCCTAAATCCTTTGGAAAAGGCTTTCCACATAATGATGATGTTCCACGATTGGATCATGGAAATGGAAATCATACTTCTCTTCCTCCACCCCATCCAATAATTCTCCCTGACCCACGTGTTCGCAGACTTGAAAAGTTCAAGGTCACTCAAGCCCTATTGGCAAGCAAACACGAAGATGGAAAGTCTATATGTGCTCACGTCTTGGAGATGAAGTTGCATATTGACAAGTTTGGAATGTTGGGTGTCGCTGTCTCAAGGAAGTTGGCTATTGACTTGGTTCTTCAATCACTCCCTGACTCATATAGTGAGTTCATTAATGATTACTATATGATGGACCACGACATGACCCTCATTGATATGACTTATTTGCTAATTGCTGCTGAATCAACAATGATTTGGTGCACTAGTAAAGCAAATTTGACTGGTAGATCAACTTCCCAAGCTGCCATGGACATAGGCAATGACATGGATATCCTAGAAATGATTTCTTCTCATAAAGGAAAAGAATTACCTAGTTTTGAAATAGTTCCATGTGCAAATGCCAAAGAGTCTACTTGTTTCTATTTCCATTTGAAGGGACATTGGAAAACAAAGCTGTCCTGACTACCTGAGAGATCTAAGAGATAGTAAAATCAAATTGTATGGTTTTACTTCAGGTAAATCCACAATCTAACTCTATTAAGTTCCTGTTTCTAGAGTCTTAATAAATGATGTGATAAGATTATATTTTGATGTTTTTTAGGATCGAATAAAAGAAAGGAAGCTTAAAGGAAGAGCATGTTGAGTCTGATCGCAGAGAAATGGATTTCGATCGCATGGTTCGATGATCGAATTTTTGAGCTGCTATATAGAAGTTATGATAGATTACTTAGGAATATGTAATAGCATAGTTTTCATTTGATTTTGCGTTGTAAGGACAAGTTTTTCGACAATTCTATAATAAAATAATTTTTTTGACTCATTTATACTTCCTTGTAATGGAACTTGTGAAAATTGATGTTTGTATGTTTTCATTGTTAATAATATTGAAAAGGATGTGATTCTTAGTTATGTTATTTGTGGTAGTGTCAAAATTTACCAAATAAGGAAAGACTCTCATCACCCAAGTTTCAATTGGACATAAACTTGGAATCATGCAGCTGGTATTGTATGAAGAATGAGAACCTTCGTAGTTCGGGAATTAAGACTAATTCCTTTTTCACATATAGATGAGAGTCAAGTGAAGGACTAGAGGATCTAGTATGCATTGTTGTGCACTAGGTCAAGTCCACCACAAAATGATAAGAATATTCATCATGATTTGCTAAAAGTTTAGTAAATATGGTTATGCTTACAAGATTAAGTATACTTCTGAATCGTTTAAACAGGGTTTCAATGTAAAGTAGAACGAATAGGAAGAATCAATTAGGCAGAAAGATAAAAGTTTCTCCAATCTGAAAATAAGGGAAAGTACTTAAGTATCGTGTTTTATGATTAACTTAGTGATTATGAAACTGTGTCACAATTGATCCTTTAAGGACACCTTAGAACATCAGCATGGCTAAGAAGAGGAGTCAGGAATTGTTGAAATCATTAAATCAAAAGGTGAATCATACTTCGTTCCAAGATCGAGTATTAGAGTTAAAATCCAAGATTGTGACTTGAGTGACATAATCTTAAGACGGTTCATAACACTTATCAAATGTGGAATAGAAATGTTCTTACTCTTGCACATTTGAAATTAGTAAGCTATGATGTCTTGGATAAGACAAAGACCAACTAAGACCAATTGTGTGAAGTCTTTGTCTTGATAAGAACCCACACTATCTCTTGAATATTTGTTTGTCGAGGAATGTTTCTTGATAAGAGAATCTTATATGTCAAGAGGTCAGTGGGAGTCTTAAAGTTCTTGAAAAAGATTTCAAGAACTTATCAAGAGTTAACCTATTGTTTATCACTAGGAGACAACTTGAGGTTTATAACCTGTCGTGTTAATGTATTCTTGTTTTTGTGCCATTCCAGTTGAGTTAACTATGCATGTGATTTCTATAAGTTCTCATTTGAATGCATAACAACAGAAGCACCTTAATCATTGAAAGTTCATTGATCTGTATGGGTGAGCTGCTCAACTACTTGGAATACATGGTAGACCCTTGTGCTGCCAGATGGCAGGAAATTAAGATTGGACAAGTTTAGTCCATATGAGTTTGGATTTGTCACAATCATTTTCTTGTGATGACGGTTATGACAGATTCACATGTATATGAATGCATACACCATAAAATTTAACTGGTAAGGTTTCTCTCCATTTCATGAAAATGATTGTGAGAAAACGCTTTCACTAAGAAGATTTTAAGGAGATAGTGATTGTGTAAATTGTATTCTCAAATTCGATTATGATTACATCATCCCTCTTCATAGTTCGAATTGTGAGATTTGACATAGTCTGAACATTTGGGACTTATTGATACAAGTTATGAAATAGTTTGGACACACATATGAGCCTTCTAATAAAAGGTGTATGAGCTTAGATAAATTCTTATCAAAGCATCATGTATCAGAAATATGAACTTTGGTAAGAAAGTCAATAAGTATTGACTTCTAGAAGTCCAACTATTTTCTAAAGTACATGTCAAAGCTAGTGGGAGCACAAGTGTTATGCTGGTTAAGATATAATTATCATGTTAGTGAGAGCATAATTATTATGTTGCGATTTAGGATTATTAATTATAGAAAACAAAAAGTTTCAATTTGCAAAGTTGCAGAGGTTGAAAAGTTGTTTGCTATAATTAAGGGAGAGGAACTTATACTTCATTTCAAATCTAAAAGCTTAGATCGAGAAATTTTAATCAAAGTTTAGTCAAAGGACATATGTGAATGTTATGTTGAAAAGGTTCAACATAAGGAAATTCTATATATGGCATATTATAGCAAGAGACTGGTAAAGTATCACGTCTTTATGTAGGACATTATGAATCGTATCCCATACGCTTCAGGTATAGGATCGATTACATATGCTGTAATATTTGACCGTTCGGTCTATTCAAAAGGCCTAGGGCGTTAAGAGGGAAAAGGAAAAGAATCGGATATGACTAAAGTAAGTTAAACAACTGTCAAGTACAATCTAAGGTTCGCCAAGGATTGATCACTTGTGGGCAGTTGGAAGTATAGTAATGGATGGACCATATTGACACTATTATGAATAGATAGGATTCTATTTAGAATGTCTTGTCATATGGAAAATATGGAAATGTTTCCATAATGGGAGTTGGATATTAAGAATCTATATAGATTAAAAACTTTTATGCAAGAAGGATGTTCAAAGGAATGTATTTTGAATGTGAGACTTCACATATATGGAGTTTGTCTTGTAACAATATCTAATAGAACAATTGGTAATATAATTGGCAAAGTCTTGGTGACTTTGGTAATGTGACATTACAAAAGGATCATTACATAAAATGTTAGAATCTAACATATTCTAATAGTGGCAAGAATTTGGTATTCTTACACTTATGATAAGGATTGCGAATTGTGAAATGAGCATCATTGGAAACGTGTTCAATTGATCTATTTCACAAAGTAAGGACCATAGATAACATAGTGTGCATTCTTGGAGCATGGGATGACTATTGTTTTAATTCAAGTATTATGTTGATTATCCGAAACATCATATAATGAATAATGTGTAATCAATATGGTGATTAAATAAAAGGGGTTTTATTTATACTCAAAAGTTTTGAGGCCATATTCGATTCGATTATTTTTGTGTTTCACTTTGCATTTTTTGACTTCGAGAATAACTAGTTTATTCCAACATCCACAGTCAATCATACTTTGGAAGTAGGTAATGAGGTAAGACTGTCATGAATCCGAACGTAGATTGTCTAAAGCGTTCAGACATAACAAAAGTCTGCTGCAGTGTTCACGAGTGCTCCTGAAATAAGATTTGAGTATTGGATTAAACCCACACTCACGTGAATCACTTCATGGATTTTATCCCGGGTGATTGTGTGACGATAATATCTTATATTCTTGAAACACAGAGATATAGTTGTTTACAAGTCAGTTGCACTTTGATAATATGTAAATGCATCAGTAACTTGATGCTATAAAATGTATTGTTGTGTGTGATTTGATGAGTAATAGTACAAGCACATGAGTCAAAGTTTATTTGTTCTTTTTACCTAATGTGGGATAAAAGTGATATCTGTGGGCCCTTCAATGATTTAGTGATGAAAACCCTAAGCGCTTGGCCAAGCCTAGAATAGGTTGATGTGTTCAATGGAAATCTATTGTCAGTCGTTTTAAATCGGAAATAGGGAAACAACACATAGACTGAGAGAATGATTATAATCCATGTATCATGTCTATACGATATCTAGAATGGATGAATATATGATCCCTTATCTAAAGGACGCATTGCTGATAAGATCAGAGTTCGACAACGGTGTTTGAAAGCTACGATTGCTAATTAGATTTCGAAGTCGTACTTGCAATAATAGTTATTAGACTTATCCAAGTGGGAGAGTATTGGATTCGGTGTCTAAGCCCATAACTATTTTTAGTATGTACTTGATTTGATTATGAGCATGTTCCTTTTGGGTTGCCTTCACTCATTTAACTTAATAGGATGACAAAAGGAGAGAGAGTAGAATTTATTATATGAATAATAAATTGGTACTAAAAATGGTTTTATCAATATATTACAAGATTACTATATTATTTGGAAACCATAAACTAGTACTGATCAGAAATTAATTTGGAATTAATTTGGTGATCAAATGAGATTGATTAAATTAAGGGGATTGATATTGCAATTAACTATTAGTTGCTAGTTGGGCTATGGACTCCTAATAGAAGAGATTAGACGAAATCTATGCAAAGCCCATAAGGATTTCGTCCAAGGGGCCTTCTAGAAGGGTTCCATGGATTGCTTAAGGCCTAAGTAAGGAAATTAGGGTTTCCACCTAAAACCCTAATAGCCTTAACTATAAATCGACCCTTATACATGAGAATTCGGTACTAATGCTTCTTTAAGTTGCCCTAGCTGAATTCTTCTTCTCTCCTAAGTCATCTTGTTGCATTGGGTGTTTGTGACTCCATTAGAGGTGAAATACTTGGGGCACTAGGCTTTCAGAAGTCAAGATCAAGATGGATTAAACTTGTTATATGCTAGTTCTAGGGTTATTGCTTTGGTATTCAATGTTGTATGTTCAAATTAGAAAAACCTAGATCCAAAGCAATTAGGGTTGCATGTATACCATAGGATGTTGTTATGCTTAAAACCCAACAATATGATCCTCAACTCCTTACCAATTAGTTATGATATGTTTATCATATCTTATCCTTTGAATAACACATAAATGACATTCCTTGAGCTATATAGTCTGTTGCAAACTGCTAAAGCTTGATTGGAGATCTTATTCCAAATGTATTGAAACTACCCCTTTCCTAGCCATTCAATAAGGAAAGGGGAAGAAAAGAAAGGCTTTATCCCAACCCAAATGGAAAGGGAATGCCCATATTGGAGAGTCTATTGGTGGGTCAAAGGGAAAAGTAAAATTTGATGCTCCTCTTGTCGGTGATCCGAAAGAGCTCGTGTGCTTTCACTATGGACAGAAGGGACATTGAAAGAGAAGTTTTCCAAAGTACTTAAAGAAGTGAGAAATGAAAAGAGCGAGTTTTTTTGTCTCTACATTTGGTATGTACTCTATAGAAGTCAATAACACTAAAATTTCAAATTCTTCGATCCTTGATATAGGATGCCGTTTCCATATTTGTTTTAATATGTAAGGACTAAGGGAAAGTGTAACACCTATTTTTCATAGCAGGTATTACTATTTAAAAATGGAAATGAATTAGTGAAGAAAGTGTGGAAATTATAAAAGAATGCAAGAAAATCGCAAAGTAGATTTCTATATTGTGTAAAATTTGATAAGATTGAAATGACTAAGTAAAAGGTTTATAGACTCGAAATATGATCACTAAGATTCTAAAAAGATCCAAGGATGACATCTCTTTAATGCAGTAGCAATTGTAATGATCTAAATAAATCACAATACCACGTTGTATGAATAGTTTAACTAAAAGGGTAATTTGGCCATTTTTGAGAAATTCATGAGATAATGAAGATTTAATCTTGTGAAATTGTAAAAATATGTGAGAGTACATTGTGAGATGATTTATAATGTTGGTTAAGTGATTTTAGTCACTTAATTGTGTATTTGAGCAAAAAGGGCAAAGTGGGACACGTTGGTATTTTGAGCCTTTTCATGTCTTAATTGATTAAGTTTTGTATAAATTAAGGAAAAAGTAATTAGATAGAGATGTATGTCTTTTTAATACTTCACATGGATATAAAGATCATTGAAAACAGGTTTGAAATGAAGAAGTGATGACTGTTTGAAGTTGGAATAAAAAATAGCGAAAGCTGAAATCTGTGAAATACAGTAACCATGACATGGTAAAAAGATTGAAAAGGAGTGGTGGTACTACCAGAACATATACTTAATATGTTAAGCTTCTTTTCTCGAACTTATTTCACATGATTTGAACAAGTGATTTGCTTTGGTGATTTTGAAGGTATGAAGTGATCTGGCGAAGGCGCGAATCAAGGGAAACAAGTTGTAATCTCTAGAATCACATAAAGGTATTAATTTCCTCTTTGATTAAGCCTTTGATCTTTAATGGAAAATGTTCAATTCGGGTTAGTAACTCAAAATAACTTTTGAATATTTTGATTATGATGTTATTGTAAGTTTTTGGAAGGTAATTACAAGCTTTATTGTATGTTTTCATGGTTGAATTCATGAAATATGATAGTAAGGGTTATAAATCCTAAATTGTGAAAATGATAAACTTGTGAAATTAAGTATAGTACTTGATGAATTAAGTCATATGTAAGATTAATTCATGGTGCTTAATCAGTTTCTTGACAAGAAATTTTCAAGCTAGTATTTGTGGGATAAAATGTGATTTTTGTAGAATTGGAATGTTATTAAGTTCCTAACGGATTAAGATTAATTTTAGGAACTTTATATGCTATGTTAATAGGTAATTGGAAAGAAATTGATCAAGCTGATCAAATTGAGATTTGAAGCTAAAAGTGGTAGTTAGTCTTCACTAACTAAACAAGTGTTTAACCACACTTATTTTTAGATATATGTTATTTTGATGTTTGTTTATCATTGTACTAATTTAAATTATGGATAAATAAAAATATTATGATTATTGGATTAGAACCTGTAAAGTTGGGAATGGTTGATAGTTATAGTGACAAATCTAGTTGAATATTATAGTTGGTTATTGCTATGTGGAAATATTAGTCGGTTGAACTAAATTATAATATGTAGCTTATATAATTAATGTAGTTACATTGAATGTGAGTAGTGGAATGTTGTTATAGCCATTTATTTCTTTGAGTAATGGATAATTTATAAAATGAAGTATTATTGTATAATGTATACAAATAACATGATTAGTGACATTGTATGTCTATTGCAGAGAAAGATATTGGTTCATCATTAATGTACATATATGTGTTAGACTAAAATTGTTTTGTTAGCCGTAGGCCAATATGATTAGGTTGTATATCATTGTTGGAATTTTAGAAAGAACAATATTTTATCGTAAGTCTATAAGACATAAATTAATAGTAGTTTAAGTTATTATAATGCCATTATTCGAATAATACAAGTTAATGGTGGACATAGTATCTATAACCCTAAATTTATAGAGTGTTTACAAAGGATTAGTGGTACGCTTGGTGCTATAATAACCACTGTGTTGGAATCGGTTATTAGTGGCATATATGCTTAGTTTTTTAATTACCATTGTATTATCTTGGATGTAGGTATTGGTTGTAATAGTATGCTTAGTGTTGGAAATACTTCTAAATGGAATAATGTTAGTCATGATAGTCTTAGTGACAATATTATCTTAAACTAATATTCGTGGTGGTCTTGGTGACTATAACACCACTACGTTAGGATTGGTCGTTCTTGGTGGTCTTGGTGAATGTAACACTGTGGTAATTGTATATGTTATTCATTGTGGTTTTGGTGATGGTAACACCATTTTATTGGTAATTGTTATTTGTGGTTGTCTGGATGAGTGTAACACTACAAAGTTATGAGAATGCATAAATGTTTGTAAGTTTTAAATTAGTACATTGCATAGTATGTATACTCTTGAGAAAGGATTATGTAAAATTGATAGTAGCTTGTGTGGCTATAATCCTACTATGGATAGTTAACAGTAAGAACAGTAGCTTAGAAAGTTGTAAATATGATAATTGGAGGATAGTATACTAACACTTAATTCAAGTGCATGTTGGTTGACTAAAATGAATTGATGATATGTATTTTGTTGGGTATATATTTATATAGATTTGATGATGCAAAAGATATTCATTATAGTCATAGTTTTACTGCTCATTGTAAACCGTTAGTCTTTTCTAAACAAATGTAAATAATACAACTTAAACAAGCTGATCTGTCGGAGTTTGTTTATTTAGTTAATTTGAAAATATGTTTATGTTTCAGAAGACTATCCCCTAATGATATGAATTGAAAACATATTTGGCCAAAATGGAGTTATCAACATTTAAATCAACTGATGGAACTATCAACATGAAAGGCACTAAAAGCATTATCAGCATGAAGAGTCCAATTCAATGATGACCTGATCCACTAGTACTGATGATTGATCAGTATGTATACGTTGAAGTTGTTATATACTGCTGATATGATATATTGAATAGCCAACGCGCGGATGGTCATATACTATTTGCTGAAGCTGAAACTACTTGAAATGAAGTTGAAGCTAATCATTAGATGACTACCTGATGCTGATGCGCTGATCAACAAATGACATGATAGTGTTGACACCTTAATTTGGAGCAGATCAAAATTACTTGTTGAAGAAGTATTCTAGAGATCTTATCTAACATGTTCTTTATTTACTAAATCTACATTTATCTTTGTAGATTCAATCCCTACAAATTAGGGTTTTTAATTAATCAGGATATCTGGAGAATCTGTAGAAATATTATCTCCTATCTTTTTGAATCATTATGCTTAAATGAAAACCTAACAAATGAAATTGGTTTTTATTTGTTGAATACGTGTGTTATTATTCAATGTTTTTATTAGATTCATACACGAGTGGTAGGGTTTGGGACCCTTAATTGTTATCAAAGCAGTTTAGAACATCTATTCTAGGATTTGTAAGTAAAAGGTTCAGATATCATCTCTAAAACTCAAAAAATCTAAAGGAGAAGAACATGAAATCTTTATACAATCACATAAATATGAAGAATATTACAAAATTACAGAAGAGTGAGTATGGCATTTTCACCTATCTTCGGTACTTTCTAACCAAATTAGGTTTGCTCAGTCCTTCTAATATCTCTTAGACGAGAGTCCAATTTTTAAGTGGAAGGATCAACAAAGATACACATGTTTTTTTTGAAAAAGAAAACAATAAAAGTACGATAAATAAAAGTGTGATCGATACAAGCCCTTTATCATGTTTTCCGGAACTGTTGTATGATCCAAAGGCACCCTTATCTCTTTTTGTTCATGGTTGAACTAATTTCAAAAACAAAGTCATCAATTAGAAAAAAGAACATATAGAACACCTGCAAAGGAAATTGTTTGAAAAGGAGAAAGAGATATATATTAGATCTAAAGGAGATGTTTGAAGAAAAGGATCTTCAGAATAATTTTTTTTCATATATTAGTGTTCAAACAGAAGAAATGTTTTGTGAAAAATTTTCCTCAAGGAACCTTAGTTTTCACCCTGATTAGCATCACATCAACTCTTACACTAACAAGCCTCAAGATGTTAAGCTTCATGTTGAGAAACCATAAGCTGCTCATACTAGGAAATCTCGATCTGGAAGTTTTCAAAATGCCAAGAAAGCTTCACATACAAAAATGTTCTATCAGATGCCATTACTATTATCAAACGAACCACTACCTTAGTTTCATCTCACACTAGAATGACTTCACTTAACACTGTAGTGAAAGTCAGCACTGCCACTTCAACACGCACTTTCAAGACATCACATACAGCCAATTTGGTTCACGCAACAACTTCATCTCACCATATGAAGACGACTCCAGGTCCATCTTTGAACATCAAAATACCTTTTTCTAGTAAACTTTCATGATGTATGTCCATGGTTTAAAACTTCTTACTTCAGGGAAAAACAAACGAAGAATAGGAAATAGAGACAAAAATCAAAGATAACTTAGGTTCCAATAAAAAGATTTTATGAACCCACAAAGATAAAGAAAGTGTAGGTTCCCAAGAATACATTTGCTAACCCTGAAACAAAGCCAAGCAAAGGAGTTAGAAAGAAGCATCGTAATCTAAAGTCTCTTCAGAATAAGGGGAGAACTTAGAATCTTGTAGCTGATGGTTTTCTTTCTGATCAGAAATATTCAACAGTGAGGTATGTTCCAAAATCTAATCGCAAAAGGGTTCCTAAACGTTCTTGTTAATTCTGAAGTAATGAGAGAGACTCTGAAATCCTCAACGTTTATATTTAACTGTATCCCTCATTAAGAAAAAGCGTAAAAAGGTGTTTATATTGCTTTATATTATTATTTTTTATCCTAAAAGATTTTTGGAGGTTTTGGTTTATAAAGCTTTTTCAGAAGTCGTGACAATTTATTTAGTCAAGGATGTGATAGTATGGTTCTCTGCATCTATGTGTCTCTATCACCTTAGAATGCAACAAGAAGAAAAGAGTCGTTTATTGTTCAAAAGAATAGGTGCTGATAAGTTCTTGAGGAATCATGTGACAACCACCAATGTGGGTTATGTCTTTATGTATTGATTTAAAGAATAGATTTTTCAGCTATAGGTACAAAATCGGTCTTAAAAGAAGGAACAAAAGCTTCCAAACGTACAAGATGTGAGTATGGGAGTTTCTATCAAAGTAAGAGATGATGTTGACAATTCTCTTATAGTTTCTAATTAAGAAAACAATATGTCCGAAAACAACTTGCGACTCTCTTACAAAGCAAATGTGAAAAGCAAAAATGTTCATTTGTCAAAAGTGTCTTATGTAGTTCACTTGGTGTTCCTAATTAAAGGAAAAAGAAGCATCGGTCCTTTTACATGTATTACAAAAACATTTATTTTTTTGAAGAGTAAGAAGGGTATTCTTGTAAATTGTACAAAAAGCTACAACTATATGAGTTCGCTGGTGACAAGAGATACATGATACCACACAATGTCCAGAAATGTTTGAACACACGATATAAGTTATGTGATCGTTATGTATCATTTAAAATTAAAAGGAATAGGTATTGTGAATTATGTCTCCACGTCAAGCTTCCTAAAAAAGAGGCAAGGAAAGGGTACTTTCGTCAAATAAAAGCATGGGAAACAAACTTCTATCATATGCAGTTTATACAAAATGCAGTGTTTGAGTGCAACAAGACTCATGCCATTATTTGTTTTGAGAACTCCTCATGCTACTCTCTCAAGAAGGATTCACTGGTACACAAATTGATCTAAGGTTTACACTGATGATATCTGATAAGACGCACACTGAATTAAACTCTCATGCTGATCTTCAAATTGAAGACTCATGCTGACTCACACTGATGATATCTGATAAGACTCATATGAATCCTGTGGTTCTAAGTATATTGAAAACACAAATCCAAAAGAAGACAGTAAGGACATTAGGTGTGTGCTAAAAGCTGTAAAGTAAATGAGAGGATGGTGATGTCTCTTACCTTTTGTCAAGTTCTAGACCAGAGTCAAACAAAAGAAACACATAAGGTATGTGTTGTAATTTATTTTCTTTAGTTTTTTTAAATAAAGAAATATATATAATTTTTTTTCAAAGTCTTAATTAGTTTTCATTTAAATTAAACTCTTTGTAGTTGATTTTATTAGTTCGTTTAAATTTTGTCTTTTATATTTCTTCTATTATGTTTTAAAGATAAAAATACAAAGACAAGTGTTGTGCAAGTCTTCTTAGCAAAGATTTTCAAGTGTATATTTTCTTTTAGCCTGATAGAAATATAAGGGGAGAATCCACTGAAATAACATAATAAAGTCAATCAATCATCTCAGGGAGGGAAATTTCAAATGTTATGTCTGGTTTTAAAATTATCTATGAACATCAGAAGTTATTTACCCCTTGAAGTTCTAACAGTGATATCCGATGAGGTTTCTAGGTTACAACTCAATTCTACATGTAGAAATTCTCTTAATTCCTAAGGGTACATGAAACCTAAAATGGATCTATGTATTTTTCAAATCTAATAGCAACATACTTATGTAAACACGAAATAGAACATTATGAATCGAAATTAATGGATAAGAGTGCATAACTTTTGTAGATTCCAATCAAGCTAATCAAGTCTTGTCGTCTCCTTGTAAAGCCTAGCTCCAACAATATTACTGCCTATAATAGTTCACACCTAAAACTCAAGAATTTGAAGGAGAGATGGGAGAGGAGGAGGAGAATTTCGTTCTCCACATTTATGTATGAGAAAGCCATGAAATTATGCACCCGGCGATTCAATTTATAGTTTAGGTAACTTGCAGACAAATCCATATTTGAATAATTAATTAATAGATTTGAATCAAATTCAAATCATTTCTTATTAGTAACCAAGAGCCTTCTAGAAACCCTAGGTAAGCCTCCAAAACCTTCCATACCATGGATGTTTATAGAATTGCTTCTTTTGTTCAACTATTGAACAATTACAGTTCACCCCTTACACATTCAATTAAATGCAATTAATCTCGAATTAATTCAAAATTAATTATAATTAACAATTCGTTAATTATGAATATCTTTAATTAGTTCTTATTAATTATTAACTCTTTTTAATTTATTTGTTAATCACATAATCATTAAACAAATCATTTATATCTCTCATTTGATCAATCTAATCCATTTCCTGGCTATGAGGGCAACCTAAAAAGGACTTCACTTTTATTCATCAACATTATACCAATTTAGTTAGGACTAAAGACACCTTAAATCCAACAGTCTCCCACTTGGATAAGTTGTTAAATATAATTGCAAGTACAACTCCAAATAACCAGCAAAGAGTGTTTTCCAAAGACACTACCAAACTTTGATTAGACAATGGTCCTAAGATAAGTGATCAGCTATCCCTTCATTTTACAAGATATCATATGAACATGAGACATGGATTAGAATCAATCTCATAGTATAAGATTCTAATTCTCGATCTCCCGATTTATGATGACTGAATTCAGACTAGTAATTGAACACATCAATTTAGTCTAGGCTCGACAAAGCACTTCAGATGTCGATAACAAATTATCAAGGGTCCCAAAGATATCACATTTCCTTTTAAGGAAAAAGGAATGAATAAAATTTGACTATATAATCATACATCTTACTCACTAAATCATGCATGAAGTTACCCTTTATAACACCCAGGTACGAGGTAAATTAGTTTAAACCAATGCACAACTGATTTGCAAAGTACCACTTATATATATTCGTTTGAAAGTAAAAGATATTATCATCTTAGGAATTACTGCTGGCTGAATTAATGAAGAAATCTCTAAGAGCAGGTTTAACCAATACTTAAAATCCATATTTTCAATTACTCATGAATATTGTAGCAATCCTTATGCATTGTCCAATCTCTATGGACAATCTACAATCAATTCATGACAACCTTAAATCAATACCTACTACAAGAAGTATGACTGACTATGGGATTTAAAATAAACTATCACCATTATAATCATAGATTTATCTATTATATAAATGGAGCATGGTAATCGACTTAACCACTAAACTAGTCAACATTTCTCATGCTAATGCTTATAGCATCCATATCATGTTTTCCTTTGACCATCACTATTGTGAACGAACCATCGAAAAGATATTCACTTCACAACTAGATCTCCATCATCTACATTTTCTTAGATGTAATGGAATTCCTTTCTTCTATGTATTGGCCTTCTGTGATATCAAGAATCCTTAGTTAATATGATTGCACTTTCACAAAATGTTTCTAATGGCAATTTGTTAATCAAAAGAAATATAAGGTTAATTATGAAGTGATCTAGTCCTTGTACACTCCTTGGATACGTCACTTTCACTTACGTGGTCTTACCCACATTATCGAATATACCACTGTCACACCCCAAAACCAAGAACGGCAGAAACGTTCTGGGGCGGAGGACGTCATGTACAGTATCACAACACATAAATATAGTAAACAAGCAAACCACATCATCGATTGCATTAAATATGTATTTTAATACATGTGTGTTCTGTACAATTATAGACACCAAAAATATGAATCAAAATAAAAGATGAGTCTTGTAAATGCTCCATCTTGTCAAAAGCTGGCATCGGTACCTGTCTACTGATGGCCTGAGAATACAAGTTATTTTGAAAGAGTTTATCAGCATTAAATCTGGTGAGTTCATAAGTATTTAGTGTCATGTTTTGTATGAAAAGTGCTTGTAAGTGTTTGTTTGTATTTCGTAGAAAACCCTATGTTTTCCATTTAAAGTAGCCTTTTACCAAGACATAAAGTGTATTGTATGTTTGTTCGTTGTAAAAGTGTGTAAAGCGGTTTGTAAAATGTTCATATCATCTTTGAAAATCCCATATTTTCTACTAAAATTGTAGGCTTCTACCGAGTCTCAATGTTCGTTTTGTTTGTTTGTAAAAGTATGTACTTTTCCCAAGTTTAACTATCATTATCAAAATATAGTTTATGCATTATTGTTTATCTAGAAAAAAGTTTCAAGGCAAATGCTTTAAGGAAAATATAATAGACTGTAGTTTTGTGTATGTAAACTACTTTAATTATGCCTACCTTAAAGCCAGTGAATTATAAGGTGAGAGTTGTAACCATACTGATTTACGACCGAAGAAACACAACGATGAAAGACGTTGAAAATAAATGTGATATTTGTCAACCCATCGGCTTGGTCGGCCTAGGACTTTAGCTAACACTCAGGGTACGAGATAGTCTCTCCCGTATAGATCTATACACACAATGCCCGCTCTCCCTCCAGGAGACTCTGGTTACCAACATGACAACGGTGGAATCCATTTCAGGTAGAAGTAAATCTCACATTCTATCTGTTAGGTTTGTGTATATTCCTTCTGTTTACTTGTAAATGTATATGTATGTGTTCTCTTCACTGTATATGTATATGTATATGTTCTCTTCTTTGTATATGTATATGTATATGTTGTCTTCTTTGTATATGTATATGTATATGTTTCATAGTACTAGAAGTAGTAAGTAGTATAACACTAAACTATACCTATTATAGTTTACTTAGAAAGATTGCTTGTATAACCGACTGCATTGCAATGAGACAGAAAGCTTTTATGTCGGTACATATACACATGATATATAACTAAGGATCAAATGACACTCAAAAAAACAATAAGGGGCTCTAAGTCCACAACCAAACAAGGAACATGAAATAGAACATATTGTCAGTCCTAAGTCCTCCAAACCTTACTTATATAACTATATATGTATTGGGCATGATTCGACAGTATATAAGTTTAAAGAGTTTTGAGAATAAAGATTTGGAAACTGAAACTAAGTTTTATAAAGAGTTTACATGTAAAAGCGTTTGGAAATTTTTTTGAAGTAGTTTTATTGACAAGACAGTTTAAAGCATAGTAAATCCATTTGCGTACTAGTTATTAATCATATGTGATTGATATAATATCTAGTATAATCCAACTTTTATTCTCCCCCATAAAAGCATTTAAAAACATATAAAAGGTTAATTAAGGGGGTATGAACTCACCTGTTAGTGAGTGATGTGACGGTAAGATCGGTTTAGGAGGTTGAGTGTCAATTGTGGACTTGAGCACAAACGAATCCTATTAACCATATTATGACATATATATGTATACAACTAGTGCTTGAAACAACTAATTATTGAAATGGGACCACCTTAGGGGCTAGTAAACACTTATATTGAAGTGTTACAACCATATATGATGGTATATAAGGGGTGTATGGATATACAAGGGAGTGTATGGTCAAAATACACCATATTGGTGTGTGTGCGGACAGGGTGTGCGGCCAGGATGTGTGTGTAGCTGCACACTCCCCATGAAGTGTGTCAAAATGTATTTTAAGGCCTTAGGACTCATCTAGGAAGTTTTCTCACTTCATGTTCTAGCCTTACATGGAGTTTATTGCCATTTTGGGACCTAAAAAGTGTGTGTGTGGCCACTATTAAGGTGTGCGGCCGCACACCCTTCATGAAGATGATAAACTCGAGTTTTTCAAGCATATCATCAAGTGTTCTTAACATATAACCAGGTATGACAAGTATATACACGTTATAGAGGCTTGAAAAGGGTGATTAGGGTCCAAAACGTAGTGTGTGTTCTTGGTGTTCTTGAAGATCTAACACCAAAAACATGTTTTCATGGATCAAAGTGGGGAAGAAGGCTAGTTAAGGTCATGTAATAGTCAATCAAGGGATGAATCACTTACTTGTTTGAAGATTGGAGTGAAAAGTTGGATGATACTTGAGAGGATTTCGAGTTCTAGCTTTGAAGGAGTGGGAAAAGTGTTCAAAATGACTAAGTGTGGTATATATAGGTGAGAGTGTGTGGCTGGGATGGGTGTACGGCTGCACACACTTGTGTGTAGCCGTACACTCAAGTGTGCGGCCGCACACTCCATTTTTTGGAGTGTTTGGCTCGATTTTGCTTGATATGCATTGTGTTATCCCGTTTCTAGGTTCCTACCTTAATTGTACTAGGTTTAGAACACTCCATTAGACCCCAAACAGTGTTAAAAGCTAGCAAAACGAGTTGAACTTGGATTCAATTGGTCTTTTGTACAAGGAATAAATTTCGGGTTGTCACATCATCCCCCCGTTAGAGGGAATATCGTCCCGAAATTAGAGTTTAAGTAGTAAATAGCTATAAAACTAAGCGAAAAGGTGCGAATATTTCAGTTTCATCTGATCCTCGCGCACCCATGTGAACTCCGGACCTTGCTTGGCGTTCCAACAAACCTTCACTATTGGGATGAGGCTTTGCTTTTTTCGCTTGAACTTACAGTCCATGATCTCTACAGGTTCTTCCACGAAGTTGAGGCCCTCGTTTATCTCGATCTCGTCGAGTGGGATTACGAGAGTCTCGTCGGACAGACACTTTTTCAAGTTGGAGACGTGGAATGTAGAATGTACGTTGTTGAGTTCGCGCGGTAGATTGAGTTTGTAAGCTACAAGGCCGATTCGGGCAAGAATGTTAAAAGGCCCTATGTACCTTGGATTTAGGTTCCCACACTTTCCGAAACATATTAAGCCCTTCTAGGGTGAGATTATCACAACTAGAAATTTTGGTGCCTTGTAACTACAACACTTATAACAATTATGAATCAATAACATGAAAGCATGCATGATGCTCATTCTATAACAACAAAACTCCATCAAATACTACATTCTAGCCCTACAAATGGTCAACAAAGAATTGGAAACCTTTGAAATCCTAATTTGTGTTGATTTTGGACTAGGATTCCCTTATTGGGCCTAATGGACTAATAAACTTCCAAATTATCCATCTTGAATCTAGTACTCTCTAATGAGCCCTAAATGGACCCATATACATGAAACATGATATTTTGGGCCTTAATGGGTCATAACCAAATTAATTTAGCCCTAATAGGTCATAAAAATTATACTTTGATTTATTTGAGTCAAGCATCATCTAACTTAAATATAATATGGGGTTAAGGACAAAAAGCCCAAAAATCTTCTCTTTCCCTCTCCATTCTCAGCCCATGCCCACAAAGAGGAAGAGTTGACTTTGTGTGTGTGCCACCTCATTTTTACATAAAGGTTTTCCATGCAACTCTCATATTTCCATGCAACCATCATTTGACTCATCTCTCTTCATCTCTCTTTCTTCCTCTCGGCCGAACCCAAATACACACACACACACACACACTTCACTCAAACTCTCTCAAAAGAAACTCTCTCTACTCCTCTATAAATTTTCAAGATCTAGGAAGCTTTCAAGGAGATTTTTCCCACAAACACATCATCTAAGGTAAGTTGATGTTAAATCCATGATCTAGCTACTTCATTTCATCCAAAAATCTCTTCTAAATCCATTCAATCTTGTGATCTTGCACCTTAGAAGCATCTAAGTTCGAGATCCTCCAAGAAGACTTGATAGGATCGAAATTTCTTCATCTTTTCCTTCAAAAAATCCGAAACTACAACTCAAGGTGAGCTTCATACCCCTTTTTTTGGTTTTCATAGGTTTTATGGGGGAGAATATAAGAAAATGTGTAGATCTATGTGTATATGTATGCTATGTGTGATTTTAAGCATGTATGTGTGTGATTTTATGTGTTTTTGTGATAAATATGTAACAAAAAGGGGTGTTAATTCGAGATCTATGACTTGAGAAAGGAAACAAACATAATCTAAGTTATTTTACACTAAAAAAGTCAAAAAAATAGCTTATAAGGATATGAAGATCATAATCTAACATAAAACCCATTTTAGGGCTTAAATTGTCAAAAATTACAAAACTTGGGTAAAAACTGTCAAGTCACGGTTTCTTGAGGGACAAAGGAGTCAAAACAGTTTTATAATCATTTTTCTGAATATTAAAATTTTCAAAGGACTTGAAATGCAAAAATTTAACTTATTGGGCTAAATTTGGGCTTTTCGGCCCAATAAGCCCAAAATTGCGAAAATTGAGGTTTTAAGGGGTTGAATGGTAACATTCTGTAAAACAGGGGATATGAAGTGAAATAAAACTTTTTCAAAGGTCAAAAATGCTTTTAAATTCCAAAAAGGATCAAAAATGTAAACTTTTTATATTTTGGGCCAAAACTGTAAAAGTTGTGAAATTTGGGCTTCTAACCGAGAAACACCATTTTGAAAGGGCTAAAACTGCCTACAAAAATATAATTTGGGTTAAAAATGTCTTTTCAACAAGTTTATGATACAAAGGTGTCAAGAAATTGTTTTAAGGACTAAAAATGAAATTGTTTTATATAAAGGACTAAAAGTGTTATTTTTATAAAAGAAAGGTAGTGAAAAGGCCAAAGTCATACTTTTAAACAAATTAATTCATTAAGACAAAATACAAGATATCCGACTAGCGACAAAACGGAAAAACGAATACAACTTCAATACCAAATATCGTTATAAACGAATTGATTCGATCTCAAATCGATACAAAACAACAACCGTTAAATCAAAAACTTTCCAAATGAGTATGTGACGACTAAAATGAATAAACTTACAAACTTTGGTCTTATGAGTTTCAAATCACGCTTGTTGGGCCTTACAAGCCCACCAACATGATCTTTGGGCCCAAAGGGATAACGCTTATATGTTATTGGGCCTTCAATGACCCAATATTTTATAAAAGGACTTTCAATAGCTTTTATGTGCTAGCGGGCCAAAGTGTCTCATTAGAAAAGCTAGTAAGGTCACAGTAATCAAGTGCGAGTTGGACCATCGTGTCTTTCGCATCCGCGACAGCCTAAGGTACTTACGATAGTGGTGGGACATAATGCCCCCTTCCCTTCGTTCGCTAAGGCTTACGAGAAATCAAAGTAGACAAAATTAGGACGATATACAATGGGGATTAATCGATATTCATTCGTTAAGACATTACAAAAATCAGTAAATCACAAATACATTTCAGCATCGGAAAACATCGGGTTTTCCGGGGAATTCAATACTACTCGTTCGAAATTTTAAAACTATAATACAAAATACCCCTCATATATATATATATGTTTTTGAAATCATTCATGCATCAACTTATGGATCTTCACACTTTGATAAACAAAAGTCTTTTTAGAAAATATTAGATTTTTTGGGTTTTACGAACTACACAAATCATTTTATCACAACATTGCTTATGAACTCACCAACATTTCATATGTTGACGTTTTTCCAAAATGACTTGTATTCTCAGGTAACAGTTAAGCAGAAGAGTAATATGAAGTAATGTTAGATGTTATGTTGCTAAACACACTCAAACTATTTATGTTATGAATGTGTAATGTTAAAACAATGTACTTGATGTGAACAATTCCAGTTGTAATATATTGATGCATGGTGACGTTTATGTTATGATTCATGTATATTCATTGTGATGGTATTCAATTAAAGTCACGAAAGCCCTCGGACGTTTCCGCCGTCTGGTTCGGGGGTGTGACAGGTTGGTATCAGAGCATTGTTTATAGTGAACTAGCATATCTAACCACACATTGATATGCAACTATAAACCAAAAAGGGACTAACCCTGAACAAAACAAAACAAATAAAAACACAACTATAAAACATCTTTGCTTGTGTGAATTAGGAAACAGAATATAAAACCGAACAAAACAAGATAATGCTAGCATCTCAGTTAAGCCAGGACTGTTCATAGTCGTATCAAGGAGTGGATGTAGCCTGATCAACTACATTCCTCCAAGGTACAACTATCACATGTCCCGAGGAAATCGTGATGGCTAGGGAACCTAAAAACATACCCCTTTATCACCAAGAAGAGAACGCCAACTCAGCATATTCAATAAATAAAATGTCTTAGGAATAATATTAGCATATTTACACACTCTCGCAGACAGCATAGCTGGTTTCCACCACCCCGGAGATCCTTATTTCCCAAACCAGGGGAATAACGGATGGTTGGACGAAGAACCTGAAAAAGAGCCCGAGGAAGACCCCGAGGAGGAATCCAACAGGGAACCTGAAGCAGAAGTCTAGGGCGGACCTGCCGAGCCAGTAGAGGAACAGGAGGAGGAGGAAGCCGAAGGAGGTCTCGAGGAGGAACCCAGCGATAACGAAAAGGGTGATTCGGACGCGGAGTCCGAAGTCATCAACCCCCCTTATCCGATTAGGGTGCCTGCTTACCAGTTGGGCCCCACTGGTCCTACACCCCCTGGGGGTATTGATCTTTGGAGATGGAGCAAGCAGCAGGGACAGCGAACCCCATTCGGCATGTCATGCGAATTCTTTTACCTGAGGGATGGAGGACCGGCCGATCGTGCACTTCCGGTCATGGTGAGACGATTACCGAACACAGGCGACCTAGCTCAGAGTACCGCCGATCAGGTACACCAAATGTGGAATAAGGTTGAGCGTGCAGAGCATGAGACGTGAGACGTGCTCCGAGAGTTCCACATGAGGCAGGTGAGGTGGGAGTCCCGACTCCAGGATGCGGAACGACAGGTGGCTCGTCTTCAGGGAGCATCCACTTCCTCAGCACCACCCTCTGGCACATCCCGTCGCGACTAGGGTTAGCCGTATCAGTCCTTAGTACTAGTACTATGATCTATGTTATGTACCATCGACTCTATGTTTAAGTGATTACACTACTCATAGAGCCGTTATGCTGCCGAACTTGTACTGCATATGTATGCTCTTTTGAGAAAAAAAAATCATGTATCAAAGTGCGGATAGTATTAATGAAAAAAATTTATATGTTTTATTGTGATGTTTTAATCTGCTATGTGTTATATATCCATGATTGCGTGCTAATTTGTGCAATTACTTAAGTTCGTGCCACACACCTAGTTTATAGGATCACAATCTCATAATAGCACATACACTCAACATCTTTCCGTTCCATGACAGAAAGATGCCTCGATGACCAACTCGCGGTAATCCTGGGCTAACCCCTCCAGAAATTGACTCAGCTGCATTCCAAGCAGCTGTGTCTGCTGCGGTCACCGCAACTAAGGGACAAATTCACCAAGGGAACAATGGAGGAGTCAACGGACAATGGGCCGGAAGTTCAAACAACGAGATAAATCAAGGACCAACCAAAACATGCACCTACAAAGATTTCACCAATGCCAAGACGCGAACCTTTAATGGCACGGTTGGCGTAATAGCCCTGAAAAGGTGGATTGAGAAGGTGGAATCAGTGTTCGAAATATGTGAATGCACCGAGGAATTGAAAGTGAAGTTTTCCGCGTGCACTTTTGTCGACCAGGCTCTCACCTAGTAGAATGGACATATAGAGGCCATGACTCTCCCTATAGCCAACTCGATGCCATGGATGGAGCTGAAGGAAATGTTGATGGCTGAGTATTGCCCTCGTGGCGAAATTCAGAAGATCGAGCAAGAGTTGTGGCATCTAACCGTCCGAAACTCTGATATAGATGGATACATATCAAAGTTTAGCGAGTTGTCATTATTGTGCCCTAGCATGATTACGTCTGAAGGAAAGAAAATCAAACGATTCATCTGGGGATTGACCTCCCCGATCCAAGGATATGTGATCACTACCAAACTTGAAACTTTCGACAGTGCCAAGAGATTGGCCAAGAAGTTGTACTACCACAACAACAAAAAGGGCGAGAAGCCAGCGGAAATTAAGGGCAAGAAAGAGAATGACGACAAGAAAAGAAAGAACAACAAGAGAAAAGGGCGACAAGGCTCGGTATCGGCAAAGAAGCAACAAACGGTGACGGCCAATGCTGCGACCACTCAAGTACCCTTCACACCACATGCTCCAGCCTCAGCTAATCCAAGTGCTCCTAGGCAGTATTCTGGGAATCTCCCAAAGTGCAACAAGTGCAACTACCTTCATAACGGCGAATGCAGGGAAATGCATTGCACCAGCTGCAATTGGAAGGGTCACATTGCAAAGTATTGCAGGACCTATCCTCCCCAAAATCAACCACAAGGAAACAACAACAACAACAGCAATCGCAACAACAACAACAACAACAAAAACAACAACAACAACAACAACAACAACAACAACAACACCAACAACAACAACAACAATAACGCGGGGTCAAGCCCTACTTGCTACAGATGTGGAAAGACAGGGCATATCCGTCGGAATTGCCCCAACACCAACAACTCTGGGAACGCAGGAACAGGAAGGGTGCTAGCTATGGGTCAGGGTGAAGCAGTTCAAGATCCCACTATTGTTACTGGTACGTTTCCCCTAAACCACACTTATGCATGCATCCTATTTGATACCGGGGCAGAGCGGAGTTTTGTGATCAATAAATTCAAACACCTCTTAAATCAACAACCCCAGAAGCTTAATGAAACCTTCACGGTGGAAATGGATAATGGGAAGACAGAATCCACTGGGGAAATCTATATCGGATGTACCCTAACCTTAAATCACCACGTCTTTCAAATAAACTTAATGCCTGTTTCCATTAGGAGTTTTGATGTGATTATCGGCATGGATTGGTTAAGCCCCCATCATGCTGAAATTATGTGTCACGAGAAGGCCGTTCACCTTCATCTCCCAAATCATGAAACACTAGTTGTTTACTGGGACAAACCTAGCACGAACCTTCGTCTTATCTCGTGCATTAAAGCGCAGAAGCACCTACGAAAGAAGGACTTGACGTTCCTAGCTCACATAGTAGAAAAATCCAAGAAAGAGGTCAAAATTCAAGACATTCCAGTAGCTTGTGAATTCCCAGATGTCTTTCCTGATGATCTTCCGGGGATACCCCCAGAAAGACAAGTCGAGTTTCGAATTGACCTTGTACCAGGAGCTACCACTATTGCCAAATCGCCCTACAGATTGGCTCCTACGGAGATGCAAAAGTTGTCCAGCCAACTCAGTAAGCTTTTGGATAAAGGATTCATCCGACCCATTTTCTCACCTTGGGGAGCTCCAGTTCTCTTTGTCAAGAAGAAAGACTGCATATTCGGGATGTGTATCGACTACAGAGAACTTAACAAGCTCACTGTCAAAAACCGATATCCACTTCCACGAATCTACGACCTATTCGACCACCTCCAAGGAGCAAGTCACTTCTCAAAGATAGATCTGCGATCCGGATACCACCAACTCAAGGTCCGGGAGGAGGATATTCCAAAAACCACCTTCCGAACTCGATACAGACATTAGGAATTTGTCGTAATGCCCTTCGGTCTAACGAATGCTCCTGCCGCATTCATGGACCTAATGAATCGAATTTGCCGACCTTTTCTTGATAATTTCGTAATCGTTTTCATCGATGATATCCTAGTATATTCCCGAAGCGAAGGAGAACACGGCCAACATCTTCGAGAAATCCTGGAAACCCTGCGAACCGAAAAGTTGTATGCAAAACTCTCCAAGTGTGAGTTTTGGCTCCGAAGCATGAACTTTTTGGGTCATGTTGTTAGTCAGGAAGGAATACATATGGATCCTTCTAAGGTCAAAGCCATCGAAGGATGGGCAGTCCCAACAACACCCACAGAAATTCGCCAATTCTTAGGTCTAGCAGGTTACTATAGGAGGTTCATTCAAAACTTCTCTAAGACCGCCAAACCACTTGATGGGTTTTATACAAACAATCCTATGTGTGCATGCAACCCTAATTTGGATCTATGTTTTCACTATTAGATACACAACATTATGAACACAAGAATAAAACCCTAATGAAGCCTACTATTTTCGAAAATCACAAAGAAGGTTAGATCACATACTTGTTGTTGTTATATTGCAATAACAACTTAAATCTTCAAACCCTAAGTCTTGAAAGCAAGCACCACAAGTGTAGTGCCTCTAATGGCTCACAAACACCACAAGCAATTGGAGAGGCTATAGAGAGAGAGAAGGGAGGAGGTAAAAATCGGCCTTGGGTTCTCTTATAATCAAGTGGACGATTCTTGAGGCCTTAGGGGTCTTTATATAGGGTTGAGATTAGGGTTTCAGTCCTTATCCTTATCTAGTTGCTTGCCCACCAAGCAATCATAAGATAAGCCTTCAAAAACCCTTATCCTTTATCCCTTGGACGATTTCAAGGATGCCTTATCGCTTGAATTCGTCCAACCTATAACAAGGATAACCATTGCCCTATTTTTCAACTATCACATAATTACAATTCAGCCCCTCTAGTTTAATTAATTACACTTGATCACAAAATTAATTCCTAATTAATTATTGACCAATATTAATTAAACAAATATGATTTCTCCTTTAATATATTATTCTTATAACATATTAATAAATCATAATAACCTTTTTCTCTATATAATTCTCGAGTCAAGTTGCTTTGGTGAAGACAACCTAAAAGGACCATGCACAACCGGGTCAAGTACTTACCAAATATGGTTACGGGCTTAGACACTAATCCAACAGTCTCCCACTTGGATAAGTCTAGTAACCACAAATGCAACGTACAACTCGATTAGCAATCGTAGCTCTCAAAGACATTATTGAACTCTGATCTTATCAGTAACATGTCCTTTAGATAAGGGATCGTACAGTCCTCTGTTTTGATATCGTGCAGACAATCTCATGAAACACTGTCATACTTATTGTCTAGCAAATAGTTTCTCGATCTCAGATTCATTTTACATAGAACTTAATTGAACACATCAATTCAGTCTTGACCGGGCCTAGTACATAAGTCAAATCAAATCATCGAGCGGTCGTGATATCGCTTTTACCCTCTTTGGAAAAAAGTAACAGATAAACTCCGACTTATATGCATTTACTATTCATTAATCAACTATACACAACAATGCGTTTTATGACATCAATTTCCTGATGCGGTTTTGCATTATCAATGCACAACCAATTAGTAAACAATAAAACATATATCTTTGTTTTAAGACCATATGATATTATCATCTTGCGATCACTGGCGGTACATTCCATAAAGTGATTCCAGCAAGCGTGGGTTTATTCCAATGCTCAAAACTTGTTCGTAAGCACTCATGAACGTTGTAGCAAACTTTTGCAATGTCTAATACCATTTAGACAATCTACACACCAATTCATGACAGTCTTCATTCATACCTACTTCCAACATATGAACGACTGTGGACCGTTTGAATAATTCGATTATGCTTAATAAACTCAATTATTCTGGAAGTCAAAACATGCAAAGTGAAACAATAGTTAAACAATTAACAAAAGACAAAACCTTTAAATAATACTCCTTTATTTAATCATCAAATGTCAATTACATTTATCTATTACAAGTTTCTAAACTATCTAATCCAAACTAATATCATCTTTCAGCCCAATGCTCCTAGAGTACGACAAGTGCTTAACCATACTCAGTCCCTTCGTAAGCGGATCTGCTGGGTTATCTTCTGATGATATCCTCTTAACCACGAGGTGTCCTTCTTCTACTCGATGTCTAATAAAGTGATACTTTCTATCGATATGACGAGATCTACCATGATCCCTCAGTTCCTTGGTCAAGGCAACCGCTCCTTCATTATCACAGAAAATTTCCATAGGCTCCTTTATAGAAGGTACAACTCCAAGGTCACCAATGAAGTTCTTTAACCATATCGCCTCCTTTGACGCTTCGCTCGCTGCAATGTACTCTGATTCGCACGTTGAATCACATACAGTTTCCTGCTTGTAACTTTTCCAAGTCACCGCTCCTCCATTAAAGGTATAGAACCAGCCCGACTATGAACGGTAGTTGTCCCTGTCGGTCTGGAAGGTGGCGTCACTATACCCTCGCACCTTTAAGTCATCACTCCTTCCGAGGACTAGAAACCATTCCTTGGTCCTCCGAAGGTACTTAAGGATATTCTTGACTGCAATCCAATGAGATCTGCCAGGGTTCCCTTGATATCTACTGACCATGCTCAAAGCAAAGGCCACATCAGGGCGAGTACAAGTCATAACATACATGATCGAGCCAACTGCGAAAGCGTATGGTACTCGACTCATCTCAGTTATATCGGCTTCGGTACTCGGACTTTGAGTCTTATTCATCTTGGCATTACTTTGTATGGTAGTTCTCCCTTCTTCGAGTTTTCCATACTAAAACGTTTTAGTACTTTATCCAAGTAGGTATTCTAACTAAGTCCTATTAGTCTCTTACTTCGTTCTCTCAGTATCCTTATTCCCAAAATATAGGAAGCCTCTCTGAGGTCCTTCATAGCGAAGCACTTCCCGAGCCAGGACTTAACCTCCTACAGAGTCGGGATGTCGTTTCCTATGAGCAGTATGTCATTGACATACAAAACAAGGAAGTTAACTATACTCCCACTGGCTTTGACATATACACATGATTCATCTTCGCTTCGTACAAATCCAAACTTTTTGACTTTCTCATCAAAGCAAAGATTCCATCTGCGAGATGCTTGCTTAAGTCCATAAATGGACTTCTCAAGCTTGCACACTCTATTGGGATGCTTCGTATCGACAAAACCCTCTGGCTGAGCCATGTAAACATCCTCAACCAACTTCCTATTAAGAAAAGTGGTCTTGACATACATCTTCCATATCTCATAATCATGAAATGTAGCAATGGCTAGCATCACCCTAATAGACTTTATTTTCGCAACTGTTGAGAAGGTCTCATCATAGTCAACTTCGGGAGTTTGAGTAAAGCCCTTCGCCACCAATCGCACCTTATACGTGTGTACATTCCCATCCACGCCGTTCTTTTTCTTGAAGATCCATTTGCACCCAACCGTCTTACGTCCGGTCACATTGTCAACCAAATTCCAAACTTGGTTGTCATACATGGACTGAATCTCGCTGTCCATCGCCTCTTTCCATTTTGCAGACTCTGGGCCTGCCATGGCTTCCTTATAGCTATTAGGTTCATCTTGATTTATTAGTGTACCATCACTAATATACGTTTCCCCTTCGGTAGTAATATGAAAACCATAAAACTGGGGTTGAACTCTAACTCTTTCGGAACGTCTAAGAGGTAAGGACTCGTCAATTGGTTCAACCGGAGTTTCCTCCTCGGGTTGAGCGCCAGTGGTAGAGGTTCCTTCATCATTCGACTCTTGAATCTCTTCAAGATTGATCTGCCTCCCACTGTCTCCTTGGTTTATGAGTTCTCGTTCTCGGAAAACCCCTCTCCTTGCAATGAAGACAACGTTGTCACTCGGTCTATATAAGAGATATACAAAGGATCTCTACGGATAGCCGATGAAAATACATCGCTCACTACGAGGTTCGAGCTTGTCGTGAGTCTCTCGTCTTACGAAAACCTCACATCCCCAAACCTTGATATATGCCAACGAGGGAGCTTTCCCTGTCCACATCTCGTGAGGTGTTTTGGCAACCTTCTCTGTAGGGACTCAGTTAAGGATATGGGCGGCAGTCTTTAATGCATACCCCCAGAATGAGATAGGTAGTAAAGCACGACTAATCATAGAACGGACCATTTCTAACAAGGTTCGATTACGCCTTTCTGCCACACCATTCAACTGAGGTGTCCTAGGTGGCGTCAATTGCAAAACTATTCCGCATTCCTTGAGATAGTCGTGGAATTCAAGACTTAGGTACTCTCCTCCTCGATCGGATCGAAGAATCTTGATTTTCCTGCCCAATTGATTCTCCACTTCATGTTTGAACTCTTTGAACTTTTCAAACGTTTCTGACTTGTGCTCGATCAAGTAAATATGCCCATATCTACTATAATCATCGGTGAAAGTCACATAGAAGCGGTTCCCATCCTTTGTGGTGGATCTAAAGGGACCACATACATCGGTATGTATGAGATCCAATAAACCCTCACCCCTCTCACAAGTGCCAGTGAAGGGTGACTTGGTCATCTTTCCAAGTAAACAAGATTCACACATGTCATCTTCCCTAAGGTCGAATGACTCCAACACTCCATCCTTTTGAAGTTGAGCTATGTGTTTCTTGTTGACATGTCCAAGACGACAATGCCACAAACATGCTTTATCCATACTATTGGAAGAATCCATACACAACACATCATTTCCTAGGTTATCTACAACCATTACAGTTTCATAAATTCCATTACAAGGCATTTCTTCAAAGTATAAAACACCATTTAGATAAGCATAAATATAACCATTCTCATTATTAAATGAATATTTAAACCCTTGTCTAAACAAACCATGAAATGAAATGATGTTTCTTGCCATATCTGGCGAGTAGCAACAATTATTTAAATCTAAACCTAATCCATTAATAAGAACTAAAGAATACACTCCAATCTTGGTGACAGGCGACGATCTTCTATTTCCCATGATTAGATTTATTCTTCCATGCTCCATATCCCTATTTCTTCTTAGTCCCTGCAAATCAGAACAAATGTTGTAACCACTGATGGGTTTTGAGCATTCTAACACTTCCTAAGTGTACATGCAACCCTAATAAACCTTGGATCTATGTTTGTCTAAGATACATGCAAATAATTATTTTCCAAGGTTCATATCCTAACTAGCATGGCATGGGGAACATGAATCAAATAAAGCTAGTAGAAATACTTACCTTGTAGTAGTAGTTGATTGCTTGGAGTTTTAGAGCCTAGCACCAATAGTGTGGATGCCTCAAATGGAAATCACAAATCACCACAAACTTGGAACTTTGAGAGAATAGTCACTACTATCTTGAAATCGGCCCTCTTGCTTTACTCACCTCAACTAGTGTGATTTCAAGAACCAAAGCCTCCTTTATATAGTGTGGTGGATTAGGGTTGCATCCATGTAAACCCTAATACCCATGTCTCTTCATTTCCATGAGATCCATGGGTTAAAGCTCCATGGAGTATCCATGGACTTTCCATCCAAGCCTAGCCCATTCCAATTAAGCATCAGCCCACACTATATAAATATAGAAGCCCATATTTAATTAGTAATAACTTTGATCTCTAAATTAATCCTAGATTAATTATAGATGAATACTAATTAAATAATATGATCTTATATTAATATATTAGAACTTATAATATATTAATAAATCATAACTTGTACTATTCTCAAAGGATTATCCATAAATTGTTCGGGTGAAGTGCAACCCAAATGGACCATGCCGGGTCGGGTCAAGTACATACCAAATATAGTTATGGACTTAGACACTATATCCAACAGTCTCTCACTTGGATAAGTCTAATAACTATAGTTGCAAGTATGACTTCAGGAACCGATCAACAATCATAGCTCTTTAAACTCTGTTGAACTACAACACGCCATTTTAGATAAGTGATCATATAATCCTCTATTCTAGATATCAGCCGGACAAATACATGGAACAATGTCTTACTTATTGTCCAGTAGTTTGTTTCCCGATTTCCGATTTGTTTGAGAAAGAACTTAATTGAACACATCAACTTAGTTTGACCGGGCCCGGTACATAGGTCAAAACAAAAACATCGAGGGGCCCAAATATCAGCTTCTAATCCAAGAATGAACAAATAAAATTTGACTCATATGCTTGTTCTACCACTCATTGGGTTACACACAAAAGCACGTTTTATAACATCGAGTTACCAATGCGTTTTCGTACAATCAATGCATAACCAATTCGTAAGTAACAAATCATATCTCTAGGTTTGAAGACTTATATGATATTACCGTCTCACAATCACTCGAGATAAAATTCCATGAAGTGATTCCAGTGAGCGTGGGTTGATTCCAATACTCAGAACTTATGAGCATTCATGATTGTTGTAGCCATGTCCGACACCTTAGACCTCTGCAACCAATCATGACAGTCTTGATTCATACCTACCTTCGACATATGACCGACTGTGGAGGTTCGAATAATATGATATACCAAACTTAATTATTCTGGAAGTCAAAACATGCAAAAGAAATATAGTAAACGATTGACAAAAGATAGTAACACTTTACTCATAAATAAACACAATTTTTATTCATCATCAAATGTCAATTACACTTTACAAATTTCATTTATCTAACTACTAAAACTTATACCATCCTTTAGCCCTATGCTCCGAGCATGCTTGAGATGCTTAACCCTACTCAGTCCCTTCGTGAGGGGATCTGCTGGGTTCTCATCCGATGATACCCTCTTTGCCACGAGGATTCCTTCTTCTATACGATGTCTGATAAAATGATATTTTCTGTCGATGTGTCTGGATCTTCCGTGATCCCTTGGTTCCTTGGCTAAGGCAACAACACTTTCACTATCACAGAAAATTTCCATAGGCTCCTTTATAGCTGGTACAACTCCAAGGTCTCCAATGCAGTTCTTTAGCCATATTGCCTCCTTTGCTGCCTCGCTCGCTGCTATATACTCTGATTCACAAGTGGAATCAGCCACTGTCTCCTACTTAGAACTCTTCCAAGTGATTGCTCCTCCGTTTAAGGTAAAGACCCAGCCCAAATGAGAGCGGAAATTATCCCTATCAGTCTGGAAGCTAGCATCACTATACCCTACAAATCTCAAGTCATCACTCCCACCGAGGGTAAGGACCCAGTCCTTAGTCCTCCGTAGGTACTTGAGGGTATTCTTTACCGCAGTCCAGTGTGCCTTGCCAGGATTCCCCTGATACCTGCTAACCATGCTCAAGGCAAAGGCTACATCAGGTCAAGTACACGTCATAGCATACATGATCGAGCCTACTATTGAGGCATAAGGTACTTGACTCATTTCTGCTATCTCAGCCTCGGTACTTGGGCTTTGTGTCTTACTCAATCTGGCGTTACTCTGGATGGGTAACTCTCCTTTCTTGGAGTTCTGCATGCTGAATCTCTTCAACACCTTGTCCAAGTATGTACTTTGACTAAGTCCAATTAGTCTTTTACTCCGGTTTCTCAAAATCCTTATCCCTAGAATATATGCAGCTTCTCCTAGGTCCTTCATAGAGAAACACTTCCCAAGCTAGGACTTAACTTCCTGTAGAGTTGGGATGTCATTTCCTATGATTAGTATGTCATCCACATACAATACCAAAAAGCTAACTATACTCCCACTAGCCTTGACATACACACAAGATTCATCTTCACTCTTAGAAAAGCCAAATTCCTTGACCTTTTCATCAAATCAAAGATTCCATCTGCGAGGTGCTTGATTTAATCCATAAATGGATTTCTCAAGCTTACACACTCTATTAGGGTACTCGTTGCTAACAAAACCTTCTGGCTGACTCATGTAAACATCTTCAGTCAACTTTCCATTAAGGAAAGCGGTTTTGACATCCATTTGCCAAATTTCATAGTCATGAAATGCAGCTATGGCTAACATAACCCTAATAGACTTAATCTTGGCTACTGAAGAAAAGGTCTCATCATAATCCACTCCAGGAATTTTAGAGAAGCCCTTTGCAACCAGCCGAGCCTTATAAGTGTGTACATTACCATCCATGTCGGTCTTCTTCTTGAAGATCTATTTGCACCCTACAGACTTATGACCTGGTACATTCTCAACCAAGTTCCAAACTTGATTATCATACATGGATTGTATCTCGCTATCCATAGCCTCTTTCCATTTTGTAGACTCGGGGCCTGCCATGGCTTCCGCGTAGCTGTTAGGTTCATCCAGACCTACTAGTGTCTCATCACTAATAAGTGTCTCACCTTCCGCAGTAATATGGAAACCATAGTAATGCTCAGGTGCATTCCTAACTCTCGTGGAACGTCTCAGAGGTACAGACTCGTTAATTGGCTCAATAGGAGTTTCCTCCTCAAGTTGAGGGCTAGGGTTTGAAGTTCCTTCACCGCTTGACTCTTGAAGTTCTTCAAGGTCAATTTGCCTCCCACTGTCTCCTTGGCTTATAAATTCTCTGTCACGAAAGACTCCTCTTCTTGCTACAAAGACCACATTATCACTAGGTCTGTAGAAGAGGTAACCAAAGCATCTTTGTGGGTAGCCGATGAAAATACACCTCTCGCTTCGGGGTTCTAGCTTATCATGAGACTCGCACCTCACAAAAGCCTCGCAACCCCAAATCTTGAGGTGGTCTAGTTTAGGTACTCTACCAGTCCACATCTCGTGAGGAGTTTTGGCAACTTTCTTTGTAAGGACTAGATTAAGAATATGGGCGGCAGTCTCTAAGGCATACCCCCAAAATGAGATTGGTAGCGAAGCTCGACTCATCATGGAACGAACCATATCCAACAAGGTTCGATTACGCCTCTCAGCCACACCATTCAACTGCGGTGTCCTGGTAGGTGTCAATTGTGAGACAATCCCACATTCCCTAAGATAGTCGAGGAACTCTGAACTAAGATACTCACCACCTCGATCGGATTAAAGCATCTTAATATTCCTGCCCAATTGATTCTCGACTTCTTGTTTAAATTCCTTAAAACTTTCGAAAGTCTCTGACTTATGCTTGATTAAGTAGACATATCCATATCTACTATAATCATCAGTAAAAGTCAAATAATAACGATTAGCATCCCTTGTGGCATGTTTGAATGGTCGACACACATCCGTGTGTACAAGGTCCAACAAACCTTCACACCTCTTACAAGAGCCTGTGAAGGGTGACTTTGTCATTTTACCAAGTAAGCATGATTCGCAGCTATCATCAGACTTTAGGTGAAATGACTCCAAGACTCCATCCTTTTGGAGTTGGCCTATGCGTTTCTTGCTTATATGTCCAAGACGACAATGCCATAATGATGCTTTATCCAAATTATTATTATTAACAGAATCAACACACAATACATTATTTCCTAAGTTATCAACCACAGATACAGTTTCATACACGCCATCACAAGGTAATGCTTTAAAATAAAGAACATTATTAAAGAAAGCATTAATCGAACCAACTTCATTATCAAATGAAAAGGTGAAACCTTGTTTATACAATGCATGAAAGGAAATAATATTTCTTGCCATTTCTGGCGAATAACAACACTTATTCAAATCTAAACTAAACCCACTACTTAGCGATAAAGTATAATCTCCAATCTTGGTGACAGGTGAAGCTTTCATGTTTCCCATGATCAAGTTTATTCTTCCTTGCTCCACATTCTCACTTCTTCTTAGTCCCTGTAGATCAGAACAAATATGAATACCACAACCGGTATCAAGGACCCAAGAATTAGAATGGGGTGAGTTATTAGATAAGATAGTGTAAGTACTTGCATGGTTGGGTTTAACATTCCCATCCTTCACATCTTGCTGGTACTTTGGGCGGTTCCGCTTCCAATGTGCCTTTTCATGGCAATAGAAGCATTCAGCCTCTTTTGGGTCAGAAGAAGGAGTGATGAAACCTTTCTTGGTTCCACTTGAAGAAGAGCCATCAAGGGTCCTAACCTTGGTACCCTTCGAAGAACTCTTTCTCTTCTTCCCTCGTCCTTTCCCGATTGCCAAGACAGGGGCAGTGTTGGTAGGAGTAGGGGTAACAACTGCCTTACCCTTAAGACCACTTTCTGCGGTCTTTAAGAGACCTTGAAGTTTGCTGAGTGTGACCTCTTCCTTGTTCATGTGGTATGTCATGCGGAATTGATCATAACATGAAGGTAAGGAGTGCAAAATGATATCTATTGCAAGCTCCTCAGGGAAGTTCACATTTAGCTTCAGCAAACGGTCCACAAATCTTTGCATTTTCTGCATGTAGCCCGTGATGGGTTCGCCATCCTTCATGCGAGTTGTTATCATGGTGGAGATGATTTCATAACTCTCTTGACGAGCACTTTGATGGTATCTTTCCATCAAGTCTTGGTACATCTCATAAGGGTAGAAATCTTCATAGGATTTTTGGAGAACTGCGATCATAATGGCCATCATGATGCATGCCACTTTGGTGGCATCCCTTTTATGTGCCCTAAACTCAGCGATCTCTTGAGGAGTAGCAACTGTCTCATCAATCTCGTTAAGCTCCTTATCGAGGACATATTCCTTGTCCTCGTAGCGAGTAATCATTCTGATGTTTCTGATCCATTCATTAAAGTTGGATCCATCAAAAGTGACTTTCCCACACAAGTTCATAAGAGAAAAGGAGCCACTAGGATTAGAGCCAGAAGCAGCGTTGTTTGCAGACATATGATAAGAGAAGAAAGAAGGATTAGTTTAGATATAGAGATAGTCCTTAATAAAACACCCAAATGTAGTATTAAGGCTAGGACCCAATCACAATATATTATACATAGAAGAGGTATGTCGTAATCTAAGTAATAACATATTTGAGAGGTAGGTGAATGACGATTCACCAATTTCCACCAAAGACGAAATATTAAAATATTTAATTTGGTTTTTAGAAACTCCTAGATTCTTTTGAGATTCAATGAACTTTTCAAAGGCATGTTTCAGTCTCGAGTGTGCCCTCCAAGTTTCTTGACTGGGATGCCGAGGATCACAAAACGAGGTGTGAAGTAACCATGCAAATTACTTGGTACCCTTAATAAATTACCCCGCAATCGATGTGCCGGTTAACCACACACGCTCCATCGATACTATGATAAATATTAAGTCACCCTTTACCTACCTTGTTAAGTCCAAGTTAGTGTGCCGGTTAACCACACACGCTCCACTAACGACTTAGACAAAGTGTAAAGTGTAATGTCATGGATTAGCACCTTATTCACATTTTTCCTAAAGTAACTAAGATTGAGAATTTAATAAAACATTTACTTACTTTATAATATTCATCATACTTTTAATGAGAATTTATAAGTCCTTGTCTTACCCGTTCGGCTAACGACCCTCCACCAGTCAAGCAAGCGGTAGGTGAGAGTGGACACCCATTAAGTTGCCATTTTATAGGCAACAACCTTATAACCACCTCGTAGACTAGCTTCATGAATGAGGCGTACTAGCGGTAAGATGACTTTGACTTTATATATATATATATATATATTATTAACTTATAATATTATAAGTATAAGGGTTGAATTTTAACTTTTAAAATTCTAAGGGTTGGAACTAAAGTTTTTAATATGTAACGTCTGTGTTTCCGGGCATGCCACTTTTAGCAATGTAATAATCTAGGTTAACCTTTGTAACCCATTTTGAAGTAATAAGATTGTATTATTTGAGTATTATGTGTTTTGTGCTTAATTGCTTAATCATGTGGTTTGATTAATTAAGAATAAAAATAAGCGTCAAAATTTAAGTGTAAAATAAACTTAATAACTTTGATTTATGTTGTAGTAGTTGAAACGAGGTTTCCGAATATATATAGAACGCCCAAATCTGACTTCGTATGAGGAAGTTATGATTTATCGAAGTTTCGGCTTAGGAGTATGCAGCCTGTTTTACTCGATTTGAGATCGAGGGGTTTTTAGCCGAAGCAATATAAATGAGAATCGAAGATCTCATTGTTGGTGTCGAAGCGATAAAAAGTTAGGCGGGAACTGACGTCAAACGAAGAAGTTATGAATTTATAACGAAGTTTGTCTGTCACGGCCTATTAAAAATAAATAATAAAAATAAAGTCAAAATTAGCCAACGGAGTCTAAACGAAAGTTGTAGAGCGTAGTCTCACCTTCGCGTGGATATAAAGAACGTCGAAAACGGAGTTCGTATGAAGAAGTTATGAATTTCCGAAGTTTATTAATTAATTTGTATTTATTTTTAAATCAAAAATCCGGCCTTATCCGAAGCCCAGTCACCGGACCAATCCGACGTACGCCCCGCGTACGCAAAAACGCCCCGCGTACTCCGAAGAGTGTCAACATTTCGGATGACGCATGCAGTGACGATTTCGGAGCCCTGTACGCCCCGCGTGCAGGCGTACGCCCCGCGTTCGTGCGAGGGTCCAACACTATAAAAGGGGATCCGAAGGCAGCTCATTTCTCATTCAAAATTTCTTCCTTCTCTTTAGTCCTTTGCCTCGTTTTGCGTGCCGATTATATCCCGAAGCCCCGGTATTATTCCCGAGCCCCGAGGCAAGTCCCGAGATCCCGAAAATCTCGAGAAGTGTGGTTTCCGAGTCGAAGCTCTGCCCGCGAGAAGTTCGATTTTCGAGGAGATCTTCAAGATCTGCTGAGGATTACTACTTCTGCAAGTCGTAGTGCTATCCGATCATCTTCTGATCAAGTGAGTGTATACTAACTTTCATAAACACGATAATAATACAAGTTTGGTTCGAGTGTATTAAGTATATTGTTGTTTATAAGTGTGAGTGTGTAGTTACCTTCTTCTAACACATAAATATTAAGTATTTTCTATAAAATACGTGCTATGTGTATAGTATATTGTTGTTTATATGTGTGAATGTGTATTCACTCTCTTCTATCTCATAGATATGATTTATTCTCTATGAGATATGTGCTATGTGTGTGTGTGCCTCATCTGTTATGTGGATTATGTGTTGATTAAAGCATGCTATACAGGTTTTTAAACTATGTATAAAAATGTATATTTTTATCTACTAATATGTTGGGTAGAACATGGGTAGATACTTGGTGTGTAATAAACAGATGAGAGGCCTCGTTGTTGTTTGATTTAGTCATCTAGCGGAGTTTAGATGACGACCACATACTTTTCTAGATAGTCTTGTGGAAACATTAGCAGGTTCGCCACCTGTAGGTGTTAATGAACTTGGGTGTTCATTCGCTGCACTCCATCCCCCTCATGGTTGCCTTATTTGACTTATATTGCTGAGGTACCCCCGAAGCATGTGTTGTCTCCCCGATGAAATATTCTTGGACTAGGTCCCTTGTGTTAGTTGTTTTAGGGACATTAAAGTGAGAATAACGGGAATGGGTAATTGGGTTATTGTTGGTTGGTGAAAATTAAATATGATATTTATTGTGGATTGAAAACCCTATATGCTCACCAGGCTCCCAAGCCTGACCCTCTCAGTTTTAAATTGTATTACAGGAAGTGGCGGAAGGGCATGAGATGGATGAACCATCAAGTTGTTTTGTTTACAAGTCTGCATATGTTTATATTTGTTAAATGATTTGTAATGTATTCGTTTATGCTTATTGGTCTGTATCGGAACATGACACCCCGAGTTTTGATTATAATGAAAATACATTTCTTTTATGAAATGCTTCGGTAAACATTGTTTTATCATGTTTTGTTTTTGGGAACAAATTCCGCAACTCTTTCAAATCAAAAGGATTTACTCTGAAAATATTTAAAAGCATAAATGAAAATCGGTCTTTTCTGGCCGAGATTTTGGGGATGTCACGGTTGGTATCAGAGCATTAGTTTAAGTGAACTAGGAATTTGTAGGATTTCTAGACTTAAACTTAGAATGCTAAGTGAAATTCTGAGATATGTGTCTGTTGTGATTTAGACACGAGCACTAGTTTATTTTAGGAAAGTTGCCTAAATTGCTTGATGTGCTAAATGTTATATGTTTCCATATATGATATTATTTGTTCGGATCTATGGTCTGTTGCCGACCGGATCTAGAAACCTTATGTGTGTAGGATTCTAAGCGTACGTCTACGATATTAGGACTAGCATGTAAACGTTTCAGAGTGATAAGGATGATTTGAATATCTATCGTGATTGAGGATCTAATTTCACCTTATTCGGTGTGTAGATCAAAATGGTGAGAACAAGAAGTGGAGTTGGAATTGCTGACGAAAACAGGAATCAACCACCAGTGATTTAGCCAATACCTGTCGTAGCAGCAGCACTTGAGCCAATAACCATGGCTGGTGTGCAATTGATGATTCAGAGGATGTTGGATCGCCAGATGGATGAAACTAGACGATTGCTTCAACAGAATCGTGAAGAACTGTCAATTCGTGTGGAAGAGCCTGAATTAAATGAAGGGCACTCGGAAGGTGGAAACTTTAGTGGGTCTATTGGTCAAGCCAACCCATCGATAGTTAGGCAAGATAACCGTGAAGGAAGGAATGATGGAATGGGATGCAAGTACAAGGACTTTTTGACTTGCAAACCATCGACCTTCAATGGAAAGGAGGATCCGATTGGGGTTATGGATTGGATCTCTGAAATGGAGCTAGCCTTCATGACTTGTGGCTGCAGAGGTAAATTGCAGACTATCTATGCCATGCGTCAATTCCGAGGTGGAGCCGTTCGTTGGTGGAACACTCTAGGGAAGACTTTAAGCCCTAATGAGCCACTGCAATTGTCATGGGCAGAGTTCTTGGTGCAGTTCAAGCGCAAGTTCTGCTCGGCTCAAAATCTGTTGGAGTTGGAGAATAAGTTTTTGACATTGACAAAGGGTAGCATGTCAGTGGATGAATACACCAATAGCTTCACCGATAAAATGAGTTTGCCTTGCGTATCGTTCCAGATGAGCTGACAAAGGTGGATCGGTATGCGAAGGGACTTCCATGGGAGTACGAGGTGCCAGTATGTCAGGCACTTACTCTAGAGGCAGCTATATGGGCTGCCAAGTCTGTTGAGAACATGATAAAGGGAAGAACCACCGTCAAGGTTGAGGTTGGTGAGAAAAGGAAGTTTGAGGGAACATCTGGTTCCAGTAAGAAGAGCAAATTTTCGAAATCTGATTCGAAAAAGTTTGGAGGAAAAGGAGGCGAAGCGAAGTGGTGTGATAAGTGTAAGAAAAAGCACTTTGGGAAATGTAGCAAGGATGTGACCTGCTACAAGTGTGGGAAGGTCGGACATTTTGCCAATGAATGTCCGAACAACAAAAGGATGTGTTTTGGTTGCAATGAAGAGGGGCATATTTTGAAAGACTGTCCGAAGAAGAAGGAGGCAACTAGGCCCAACATTCCACCAAAGCCGAAGGCGAGAGCCTTCCAGATGACACTTGAGGCTGCGAAGGATGAAGCTGATGTCGCTTCAGGTACCTTTCTCGTAAACGAATTACCTGCTCATATATTGTTTGATTCTGGAGCCAACTACTCCTTTATTTCGCATGAGTTTGGTAGAAAGCTAGCTTTGCCTGTTGATAGACTAGATAATGCTTTATTAGTTGAAGTAGCTAGTGGCAAGTTTGTACCTGTTAGCCATCGTATGAAAGACATCTTAATCGACCTTAATGGGAATAAGTTTCACGAGGCGTTATTGCCTATCGAACTTAATGGTTTCGACATCGTCTTGGGAATGGATTGGCTTAGCGCCAATGATGCCTAAATTTTATGCAAGAAAAAGATAGTTAAAGTAATCCCGCCTGGAAAAGATTCGTTTATGGTGTATGGGGACAAACGACGAGTGAATTCTAGGATCATTTCGCTAATGAAAGCCAGAAAGTGTGTGACCAAGGGATGTACATCATATTTAGCGTTTGTGATTGATGCTAAGAAAGAAAAGAAGGTGATGCAGAGCATTCCAGTGGTGTGTGATTTTCCGGAAGTATTCCCCGAGGATCTTCCTGGATTGCCTCCTGATAGAAAAGTGGAGTTCAGAATAGACTTGTTACTAGGAACCACGCCAATAGCAAAAGCACCTTATCGATTAGCACCGACGGAGATGAAGGAGCTGATGATGCAACTTCAGGAGTTATTGGACAAAGGTTTCATTAGACCTAGTTCATCGCCCTGGGGAGCTCCGGTGTTATTTGTAAAGAAGAAAGATGGAAGTATGAGAATGTGCATCGATTACAGAGAGCTGAACAAGGCAACAATAAAGAATAGATATCCGTTGCCGAGGATTGATGACCTGTTTGATCAATTGCAAGGTTCGAGCTATTTCTCGAAGATCGATCTGAGGTCAGGATATCACCAGCTGAAAGTAAGAGAGCAAGATATCGAGAAGACCGCATTCAGAACTAGATATGGACACTACGAGTTCTTGGTTATGTCGTTTGGACTAACCAATGCTCCTGCAGCGTTCATGGATTTGATGAATAGGGTTTGTAATCCTTTCCTTGATAAATCCATGATAGTGTTCATAGACGACATTCTGATTTACTCGAAAAGCCAGGAGGAGCATGGCAGACACTTGCGAGAAGTGTTATGCAAAGTTCTCCAAATGTGATTTTTGGATTCGTGAAGTCCAATTCTTGGGTCACGTGGTCAACCAAGAAGGGATAATGGTTGATCCAGCGAAGATCGAAGCTGTGACGAAGTGGGAACAACCGAAAAGTCCCACGGAGGTTCGAAGCTTTTTGGGATTAGCCGGATATTACCGCAGGTTTATCCAAGGCTTTTCTTCGATTGCTACTCCATTAACAGCTTTGACCCACAAAGGAGCTACTTATGCTTGGAGTGATAAGCATGGAGAAGCATTCGAGAAGTTAAAGAAGAAGCTATGCGAGGCACCGATACTTTCTCTACCCGATGGGGTTGAAGACTTCGCTGTTTATAGCGATGCGTCTGGTGTTGGATTGGGTTGTGTTTTGACCCAAAGAGAAAAGGTGATAGCATATGCGTCTCGACAGCTGAAAGAGCATGAAAAGAATTACCCGACTCATGATTTGGAGTTGGCAGCGGTAGTTTTCGCTCTGAAAATATGGAGGCATTACCTCTATGGCACGAAGTGCAAACTTTTCACTGATCATAAGAGTCTCCAATATCTCTTTAATCAGAAGGAATTGAATATGAGGCAACGACGCTGGCTAGAATTACTTAAAGACTACGACTGCGAGATACTTTACCACCCCGGTAAAGCTAATGTTGTTGCTGATGCTCTCAGTCGGAAGGTCAATCTTGAAAGGAAGAGGCCAAGAGCGTTGAGAATTGAAGTTGTCTCGACCATTGTGGAAAGTATAAAGAAAGCTCAAGAGGAAGCTTCTGAGAAAAATGACCGAAAGGAGGAACGTTTGGGTAAAACGTTGGTGTTTGGTACTAACGGTCATGGACTGAAGGTATTCCAAGATCGTATTTGGGTACCTAAGTCAGGAGGAATTAGGGATCTTCTGATGGAAGAAGCTCACAAAACCATGTACTCAATTCATCCGGGTAGCACTAAAATGTATAGGGACCTGAAACCCTACTACTGGTGGCCGAAGATGAAGTTTGATGTTGCAAAGTATGTGGCCAAGTGTGTGACTTGTGCGAGAGTCAAGACACAACATCAGAAACCTTACGGGAGTTTAGAACCATTGCCTATGCCAATGGGTAAGTGGGAAGACATTGCTATGGATTTTGTCACTAAACTGCCCAGAACAAAGAATGGTCACGACATGATTTGGGTGGTCGTTGATCGATTCACTAAGAGTGCGCATTTCATAGCGGCCAGGGAAAAATGGTCTATGGAAAAGCTTGCGAATTCTTACGTGAAAGAAATCGTGAGGCTTCACGGTGTTCCGTTAACGATTGTATCGGATCGTGATAGCCGTTTCACCTCAAGGTTTTGGAAATGTCTACAAAAGGAAATGGGTACCAAGTTATGTTTAAGCACAACTTACCATCCGCAGACTGATGGTCAGAGTGAAAGAACAATACAAACACTTGAAGATATGCTGAGAGCATGTACCTTGGAATTCCTAGGTAATTGGGATGAACATTTACCTTTGGTAGAGTTTTCCTATAATAATAGTTTTCACTCGAGCATTAAGATGGCACCTTATCAAGCTTTGTATGGACAGAAGTGTCGTACGCCGTCTTGTTGGCTTGAGGCTGGGGAAAAGCAGTTTATGGGACCAGAGATGGTTCATCAAACTGTTGAAAAGTTGAAAATAATTAGGGAAAGAATGTTAGCAGCTCAAGATCGTCAAAAGAGCTATGCTGATAAGAAGCGAAGACCGATGACTTTTGAGGTTGGAGATTCAGTTTTGCTTAAAAGTCTCGCCGTGGAAGGGACTTATAAGATTTGGTAAAAAGGGAAAGTTGATTCCAAGGTTTATTGGACCGTTTAAAGTTCTTCAGAGGATAGGGAACCAAGCTTACAAGCTCGAATTACCCGAAGAACTGAATGGAATTCAAAACACTTTTCATGTGTGTTATTTGAGGAAGTTCACGGGAGAAGTTCCCAATATAATTCCAATTTCTGAATTGAGAATTGATGAGAACAAAAGGTTGATTGAAGAACCAGAGGCAATTGTTGACCGAAAGACTAAGAAGTTGCGATGCAAAATGGTTGGGTTAGTGCTTGTCCGATGGAAACACACGAATGGGCCGAATCTCACCTGGGATACGGAGAGTGACATGTTAAGTCGCTATCCGCATTTGTTTGTTGATGTGTGATTCCGGGGACGAAATCATTCTAAGGTGGAGAGAATTGTAACGCCTGTGTTTCCGGGCTTGCCACTTTTAGCAATGTAATAGTCTAGGTTAACCTTTGTAACCCATTTTGAAGTAATAAGATTGTATTATTTGAGTATTATGTGTTTTGTGCTTAATTGCTTAATTATGTGGTTTGATTAATTAAGAATAAAAATAAGCGTCAAAATTTAAGTGTAAAATAAACTTAATAACTTTGATTTATGTTCTGGTAGTTGAAACGAGGTTTCCGAATATATATAGAACGCCCAAATCTGACTTCGTATGAGGAAGTTATGATTTATCGAAGTTTCGACTTAGCAGTATGCAGCCTGTTTTACTCGATTTGAGATCGATGGGTTTTTAGCCGAAGCAATCTAAATGAGAATCGAAGATCTCATTGTTGGTGTCGAAGCGATAAAAAGTTAGGCGGGAACGGACGTCAAACGAAGAAGTTATGAATTTATAACGAAGTTTGTCTGTCGCGGCCTATTAAAAATAAATAATAAAAATAAAATCAAAATTAGCCGACGGAGTCTAAATTAAAGTTGTAGAGCGTAGTCTCACCTTCGCGTGGATATAAAGAACGTCGAAAACGGAGTTCGTATGAAGAAGTTTTGAATTTCCGAAGTTTATTAATTAATTTGTATTTACTTTTAAATCAAAAATCCGGCCTTATCCGAAGCCCAGTCACCGGACCGATCCGACGTACGCCCCGCGTACTCCGAAGAGTGTCGACATTTCGGATGACGCATGCAGTGAAGATTTCGGAGCCCTGTACGCGGGGCGTACAGGCGTACGCCCCGCGTTCGTGCCAGGGTCCAGCACTATAAAAGGGGATCCGAAGGCAGCTCATTTCTCATTCAAAATTTCTTCCTTCTCTTTAGTCCTTTGCCTCGTTTTGCATGCCGATTATATCCCGAAGCGCTGGTATTATTCCCGAGCCCCGAGGCAAGTCCCGAGATCCCGAAAATCCCGAGAAGTGCGGTTTCCGAGTCGAAGCTCTGCCCGCGAGAAGTTCGATTTTCGAGGAGATCTTCCAGATCTGCTGAGGATTACTACTTCTGCAAGTCGTAGTGCTATCCGATCATCTTCTGATCTAGTGAGTGTATACTAACTTTCATAAACACGATAATAATACAAGTTTGGTTCGAGTGTATTAAGTATATTGTTGTTTATAAGTGTGAGTGTGTAGTTACCTTCTTCTAACACATAAATATTAAGTATTTTCTATAAAATACGTGCTATGTGTATAGTATATTGTTGTTTATATGTGTGAATGTGTATTCACTCTCTTCTATCTCATAGATATGATTTATTCTCTATGAGATATGTGCTATGTGTGTGTGTGCCTCATCTGTTATGTGGATTATGTGTTGATTAAAGCATGCTATACAGGTTTTTAAACTATGTATAAAAATGTATATTTTTATCTACTAATATGTTGGGTAGAACATGGGTAGATACTTGGTGTGTAATAAACAGATGAGAGGCCTCGTTGTTGTTTGATTTAGTCATCTAGCGGAGTTTAGATGACGACCACATACTTTTCTAGATAGTCTTGTGGAAACATTAGCAGGTTCGCCACCTGTAGGTGTTAATGAACTTGGGTGTTCATTCGCTGCACTCCATCCCCCTCATGGTTGTCTTATTTGACTTATGTTGCTGAGGTACCCCCGAAGCATGTGTTGTCGCCCCGATGAAATATTCTTGGACTAGGTCCCTTGTGTTAGTTGTTTTAGGGACATTAAAGTGAGAATAACGGGAATGGGTAATTGGGTTATTGTTGGTTGGTGAAAATTAAATATGATATTTATTGTGGATTGAAAACCCTATATGCTCACCAGGCTCCCAAGCCTGACCCTCTCAGTTTTAAATTGTATTACAGGAAGTGGCGGAAGGGCATGAGATGGATGAACCATCAAGTTGTTTTGTTTACAAGTCTGCAGATGTTTATATTTGTTAAATGACTTGTAATGTATTCGTTTATGCTTATTGGTCTATATCGGAACATGACACCCCGAGTTTTGATTATAATGAAAATACATTTCTTTTATGAAATGCTTTGGTAAACATTGTTTTATCATGTTTTGTTTTTGGGAACAAATTCTGCAACTCTTTCAAATCAAAAGGATATACTCTGAAAATATTTAAAAGCATAAATGAAAATCGGTCTTTTCTGGCCGAGATTTTGGGGATGTCACATAATATGACTTTACTTGTTCCAAAACTTGAGGGAAAGTTTTGTAAACTTTCAAAACTTTTCATTTCTTGTAACTTATGAGTTAAATAGAGTAATAAAAATGAAGACTCTTCATTTTTCTAACTCTTGTGTTCTTTTAATGGTTTTAATTCAAGTGTGACTCTTGGTTTTCCATAACTTGAGGACAAGTTATGGACTCCATTAAAACACATTATGATCAAGAATTAAACTACCAAGTAGGTTACAAGTAATTCCTATGATCATCTAACTTCATAAGATCAAGAACATGAATATCCATATCAAAGTTTCAAGACCATATGAACACATATAATTATGAAAATTTGATATTAGTCATTGTAAATGGATTAGAACAAACATTACACCATCTAAAACAAGTTTTATAACACCAATCAATTTAGGGTAATGTTTCTAGTCCATTTACAGCAGCAAAAGTCGAAAATCTGCACTCTGTGGCTTCTACTCGCCGAGTGCATGAACCTACTCGGCGAGTAGGTTGAAGATTCACATGAACTCGGCGAGTCCCCCCATGGACTCGGCGAGTTCATCAGGCAGACAGCAAGTTTTTCGACTTTTTCCAATATTTTGCATCAAGTATCAAACAAACAAGCCTAGGCTCTGATACCACTGATGGGTTTTGAGCATTCTAACACTTCCTAAGTGTACAAGCAACCCTAATAAACCTTGGATCTATGGTTTTCTAAGATACATGCAAATAATTATTTTCCAAGGTTCATATCCTAACTAGCATGGCATGAGGAACATGAATCAAATAAAGCTAATAGAAATACTTACCTTGTAGTAGTAGTTGATTGCTTGGAGTTTTAGAGCCTAGCACCAATAGTGTGGATGCCTTAAATGGAAATCACAAATCACCACAAACTTGGAACTTTGAGAGAATAGTCACTACTATCTTGAAATCGGCCTTCTTGCTTTACTCACCTCAACTAGTGTGATTTCAAGAACCAAATCCTCCTTTATATAGTGTGGTGGATTAGGGTTACATCCATGTAAACCCTAATACCCATGTCTCTTCATTTCCATGAGATCCATGGGTTAAAGCTCCATGGAGTATCCATGGACTTTCCATCCAAGCCTAGCCCATTCCAATTAAGCATTAGCCCACACTATATAAATATAGAAGCCCATATTTAATTAGTAATATCTTTGATCTGTAAATTAATCCTAGATTAATTATAGATCAATACTAATTAAATAATATGATCTTATATTAATATATTAGAACTTATAATATATTAATAAATCATAACTTGTACTATTCTCAAAGGATTATCCATAAATTGTTCGGGTGAAGTGCAACCCAAATAGACCATGCCGGGTCGGGTCAAGTACATACCAAATATAGTTATGGACTTAGACACTATATCCAACAACCACATCATGTATCAAGAACCCAAGAAATAGCATGAGATAAATCATTAGATTTACTTGTGTAAATACCTGTGAAAGACGACTTAATCTTCCCATCCTTGATGGCTTGCAGATATTCCGGGCAGCTTCTCTTCCAATGCCCGATTTTGTGGCAATAGTGGCACTCTGCCTCCTTTAGGTTAGAGTTAGGCTTAGCAGGGACGTCTTTGGTCCCACTAGAAGAAGAACCATCTTGGGACTTTCCCTTACGGTGGCTCTTTGACGGAGCCTTCCTCTTCTTGCCCCTTCTTTGCCCAATTGCCAAAACAGGAGCAGCGGGTGGAGCGGGAGTTGGTGCAACAGACTTTTCCTTGAGGTTGCTCTCAGCAGTCCTTAGGAGCCCTTGGAGTTTGCTTAGGGTGACCTCTTCCTTGTTCATCTGGTAGGTCATCCTAAATTGGTTGTAGCATGAGGGCAAGGAGTGAAGAACAATGTCGATGGCCAAATCCTCCCCAAAGTTAACATTGAACTTGCGAAGACGATCAACATATCTTTGCATCTTTTGCAAGTGCACGGTAAGAGATTCTCCACTTCCCATCTTAGCGGTGATCATGTTCGTGATGATCTCATAGCGCTCTTGCCTCGTGCTTTGGTGGTACCTCTCCATTAAGTCCTGATGAATTTCATATGGATACATGTCCTCATAGGATTTTTGGAATTCTTGGTTCATAGTGGCTATCATGATGCAATGGACTTTCGTTAGATCACGTTCGTGGGTCTCAAAGACAGCCATTTATTCAGGAGTAGCGATATCTGGATTGATCTTCTTAGGCTTCTCGTTGAGGACATACTCTTTGACCTCGTAGCGCACAATTGTGCGAATGTATCTTATCCATTCGCTAAAGTTCGATCCATCAAAAGTCACTTTTTGACAAAGACTCATTAGTGTGAATGAGTTAGCAGCAACGTTGTTTGCGTTAGCCATCTGCAAATAGAATGGACAAAGTTTGATTATGATTGAATCCCTAATTAAATACCCAAAATGAAAAATTAGGGCTAGGACCCAGCAACATTATTTACATATTAGAAAAGGGATGCCGTAATCCAACACACAAATAATTTGAAGGTAAGTGAATGATGATTCACTAATTCTTCACCATGAAAAACATAAGCCTAAGTTTTAAATGTATTGAGAATTCCTAGATTTTCTTGGAGATTCATTGAACTTTTCAATGGCATGTTTAAATCTCGATATGGCCCTCTCGTTTGTGACTGGGATGCCGAGGATCACAAAGTGGGTGTGAATAACCATGCAAATCTACATGGTGCCTTCATTGTTACAATCACCTATTCAATGTGTCGGTAAACCACACACGCTCCATCAAACTATGACAAAAAATGAATCACCCTTTGCCACCTTTGCTTAGAACCAATTAGTGTGCCGATAAACCACACACGCTCCATTAACTTCTTAGCAAGGGTGCAAAGTGTAATTTCATGGGATTGCATCAATTTCACTTTTGCCTAAAGTAACTAGGATTGAGAATTTGTAAAAACGTTTAGTTACTTTATATAGATTCATTATACTTATTAATGAAGAGAGGATTGTCCTATCCTACCCGTTCGGCTAACGACCCTCCACCAGTCAAGCAAGCGGTGGGTGTGAGTGTACACCCATTAAGCGTCATTTTATAGGCAGCAACCTTATACCCACCTTATAGACCGGCTTCGTGAATGAGGCCTACTAACGGTCAGACTAGCATTTTAATTATACATATATATTCATTAAGCTTGTAATAATATAATAGTATAGGGTGTATTTTAAACATTTCAAAATACTAGGGTTTTAATCTTCAATTTAAAATTTTCGAATTTAATACCATTTAAATTAAAATTTTAAATATTAAACTATTGATTTAATAATTTTCTTAAATAAAACTATTAATTTAAATTATCAAATCATAAGGGATTATCTAAATCAAAAGGATAATTACCATTTAAACATTTAACTTATCCTAATCCCTTAAATCCCTCTAAATTTCTAAAATAAGGGGATGAGATAATTCAAAATCTTTAATTACCATTTAACTACTAAAAGATAATTAAAAGATATGGGATTATCCAAATCCCAAAAATTTAGGATCTTATCGTGGGGAAGGAGGCTAATTCAAAAATCCTAGGGTTTGCAAACCCTAAGATTTCGACATCTTGCATTAAAGGAAAGGATTCAAAAACCCTTTCATAATTTTTAAAAATTAGGGTTAGGAAACCCTAATCTCGAAATTTCTTGCCTCCTAGGGTTTATTGGCTATAAACCCTAATTTGTCAAGTTCATACAATTGTGTAATACTAATTGAAAACAAGTTAACCAAAGGCTCTGATACCACTGATGGGTTTTATACAAACAATCCTATGTGTGCATGCAACCCTAATTTGGATCTATGTTTTCACTATTAGATACACAACATTATGAACACAAGAATAAAACCCTAATGAAGCCTACTATTTTCAAAAATCACAAAGAAGGTTAGATCACATACCTGTTGTTGTTATATTGCAATAACAACTTAAATCTTCAAACCCTAAGTCTTGAAAGCAAGCACCACAAGTGTAGTGCCTCTAATGGCTCACAAACACCACAAGCAATTGGAGAGGCTATAGAGAGAGAAGGGAGGAGGTAAAAATCGGCCTTGGGTTCTCTTATAATCAAGTGGACGATTCTTGAGGCCTTAGGGGTCTTTATATAGGGTTGAGATTAGGGTTTCAGTCCTTATCCTTATCTAGTGTCTTGCCCCCCCCCCCCCCCCCCCCCAAGCAATCATAAGATAAGCCTTGAAAAAACCTTATCCTTTATCCCTTGGACGATTTCAAGGATGCCTTTATTGGATATAGTGTCTAAGCCCATAACTATATTTGGTATATACTTGACCCGACCCGGCATGGTCCATTTGGGTTGCACTTCACCCGAACAATTTATGGATAATATTTGAGAATAGTACAAGTTATGATTTATTAATATATTATAAGTTCTAATATATTAATATAAGATCATATTATTTAATTAGTAGTGATCTATAATTAATCTAGGATTAATTTAGTGATCAAAGATATTATTAATTAAATATGGGCTTCTATATGTATATAGTGTGGACGTATGCTTATTTGGAATGGGCTAGGCTTGGATGGAGAAGTCCATGGATACTCCATGGAGCTTTAACCCATGGATCTCATGGAAATGAAGAGACATGGGTATTAGGGTTTACATGGATGTAACCCTAATCCACCACACTATATAAAGGAGGCTTTGTCTCTTGAAATAAAACTAGTTGTATCTAGTGAACACTAGTTGACACATGTTGAGGTGAGGGCCGATTTCAAGAGAAGTGTGACTATTCTCTCAAAGTTCCAAGTTTGTGGTGATTTGTGACTTTCATTTGAGGCATCCACATTATTGGTGCTAGGCTCTAAAACTCCAAGGAATCAACTACAACTACAAGGTAAGTGTTTCTACTAGCTTTATTTGATTCAAGTTCCCCATGCCATGCTAGTTAGGATATAAGCCTTGGAAAATTAATTATTTGCATGTATCTTAGACAAACATAGATCCAAGGTTTATTAGGGTTGCATGTACACTTAGGAAGTGTTAGAATGCTCAAAACCCATCAGTGGTATCAGAGCCTAGGCTTGTTTGTTTGATACTTGTTGCAATATGCTTGAAAAAGTCGAAATCTTGCTGTCTGACTGATGGAATCGCCGAGTCCATGGGGGGGACTCGCCGAGTCCACTTGTATCTTCAACCTACTCGCCGAGTAGGTTCATGCACTCGACGAGTAGGGTCGACAGAGTGCAGTTTTTCGACTTTAGTTGCTGGAAATGGATTAGAAACATTACCCTAAACTGTTTTGGTACTTGAAAACTTGTTTTAGAAGGTGTAATGTCTTTTCTAACTCATTTACAACAACTAGTTATCAAAATTACAAAGATTAAGTGTGATTTTGATATATGAAAGTGTTCATGTTCATGATCTTGTTCTTATGATGTTTAGATGATCATAAGAATTATTTGTAACCTATGTGGTAGTTTAATTCTTGATCATAATGTGTTTTAATGGAGTCCATAACTTGTCCTCAAGTTATGGAAAACCAAAAGTCTCTTGGATTAAAAAACCATTAAAAGAACACAAGAGTTAGAAAAATGAAAAGTCCTCATTTTATTACTCTATTAAACTCATAAGTTACAAGAAATGAAAGATTTTGAAAGTTTACAAAACTTGCCCTCAAGTTTTGGAACAAGTAAAGTTAAGTTACAACTTTAGTTCCAACCCTTAGAATTTAAAAAAAAGTTAAAATTCAACCCTTATACTTATATTATTATGATTTAATAATTATATATATATATATATATATATATATATATGTATGTATAAGAACAAAGTCGTCTTACCGCTAGTACGCCTCATTCACGAAGCCGGTCTATAAGGTGGGTATAAGGTTGTTGCCTATAAAATGGTGACTTAATGGGTGTCCACTCTCACCCACCGCTTGCTTGACTGGTGGAGGGTCGTTAGCCGAATGGGTAAGACAAGGACTTATAAATTATCATTCAAAGTATGATGAATATTATAAAGTAACTAAATGTTTTATTAAATTCCCAATCTTAGTTACTTTAGGAAAAATGTGAATAAGGTGCTAATCCATGAAATTACACTTTACACTTTGTTTAAGTCGTTGGTGGAGCATGTGTGGTTAACCGGCACACTAACTTGGACTTAACAAGGTAGGTAAAGGGTGACTTAAAGGTTTATTATAGTATCGATGGAGCGTGTGTGGTTTACCGGCACATCGATTGAGTGATAAACTTTAAAGGGTACCAAGTGATTTGCATGGTTACTTCACACCTCGTTTTGTGATCCTCGGCATCCCAGTCACAAAACCTGGAGGGCACACTCGAGATTGAAACATGCCTTTGAAAAGTTCATTGAATCTCAAAGAATCTAGGAATTTCTAAGAACCAATCAAAAAACCTAATACTTAAATATTGCGGTTTTCGTGGTGGAAATTGGTGAATCGTCATTCACCTACCTTTCAAATATGGTATAGCTTAGATTACGGCATACCTCTTCTAAGTTATATTATATTGTGATTGGATCCTAGCCTTAATATTACATTTGGGTGTTTTATTAAGGACTCTCTTATATCTAAACTAATCTTGTTCTCTTCTTTTTAGATGTCTTCAAACAATGCTGCTTCTGGCTCTAATCCTAATGGCTCCTTTACCCTTATGAACTTGTGTGGGAAAGTCACCTTTGATGGATCCAACTTCAATGAGTGGATCAGAAACATCAGGATGATTACCCGCTACGAGGACAAAGAATATGTCCTTGACAAGGAGCTTAAGGAGATTGATGAGACCACTGCAACTCCTCAGGAGATCGCTGAATTTCGGGCACATGAAAAGGATGCTACGAAAGTGGCTTGCATCATGATGGCCACGATGACAACGGAACTCCAAAAGTCTTATGAGGATTTCTACCCTTATGAAATGCACCAAGATTTGATGGAAAGATACCATCAAAGTGCAAGACAAGAGAGGTATGAAATCATCTGCTCCATGATAACAACCATGATGAAGGACGGGGAATCCGTCACGAGCCACATGCAGAAAATGCAAAGGTATGTGGATCGTTTGCTGAAGCTTAATGTGAACTTCCCTGAGGATCTTACAATAGATATCATTTTGCACTCCTTACCATCGTGCTATGATCAATTCCGCATGACATATCACATGAATAAGGAAGAGGTCACACTCAGCAAACTTCAGGGACTTCTCAAGACCGCAGAATCAGGTCTTAAGGGGAAGTCGGTTGCTATCACTCCTACTCCAAACTCAACTCCGGTTTTGGCAATTGGGAAAATCGATGGAGGAAGAGAAAGAGATCCTCGAAGGGTACCAAGGCTCGGACCCTTGATGGCTCTTCTTCAAGTGGAACCAAGAAAGGTTTCGTCACTCCTTCTTTTGACCCAAAAGAGGCTGAATGCTTCTATTGTCATGAAAAATCTCATTGGAAGCGGAACTGCCCAAAGTACCAGCAGGATGTGAAGGATGGGAAAGTCAAACCCAACCATGCAGGTACTTACACTATCATTTCTAATAACTCACCCCATTCTAAGTCTTGGGTCCTTGATACCGGTTGTGGTATTCATATTTGTTGTGACTTGCAGGGACTAAGAAGAAGTGAGAATGTGGAGCAAGGAAGAATAAACTTGATCATGGGGAATAGGAAAGCTTTACCTGTTACCAAGATTGGAGTTTATACTTTATCGCTAAGTAGTGGGTTTAATTTAGATTTGAATAAATGTTGTTATTCGCCAGGAATGGCAAGAAATATTATTTCCTTTCATGCTTTGTACAAACAAGGGTTTACCTTTTCATTTAATAATGAAGTTGGTTCTATAGATGTTTTCTATAATAATGTTTTTTATTTTAAAGCATTACCTTGTGATGGTGTGTATGAAGATGTATCTGTTGTAGATAACTTAGGAAATAATGTTTTGTGTATTGATTCTACTAATAATAATAACTTGGATAAAGCATCATTATGGCATTGTCGTCTTGGACATATAAGCAAGAAACGCATAGGCCAACTCCAAAAGGATGGAGTTTTGGAGTCGTTTGACCTAAAGTCAGATGATAGTTGCGAATCATGCTTACTTGGAAAAATGACAAAGTCACCTTTCACAGGCTCGTGTGAGAGGGGTGAAGGTTTGTTGGACCTTATACACACGGATGTGTGTGGACCATTCAAACATGCCACAAGGGATGCTAATCGTTATTATTTGACTTTTACTGATGATTACAGTAGATATGGATATATCTACTTAATCAAGCATAAGTCAGAGACTTTCGAGAGGTTTAAGGAATTTAAACAGGAAGTCGAGAATCAATTGGGCAGGAATATTAAGATGCTTCGATCCGATCGAGGAGGTGAGTATCTTAGTTCAGAGTTCCTCGACTATCTTAGGGAATGTGGGATTGTCTCACAATTGACACCTCCCAGGACACCACAGTTGAATGGTGTGGCTGAGAGGCGTAATCGAACCTTGTTGGATATGGTTCGTTCCATGATGAGTCGAGCTACGCTACCAATCTCATTATGGGGGTATGCCTTAGAGACTGCCGCCCATATCCTTAATCTTGTCCCTACAAAGAAAGTTGCCAAAACTCCTCACGAGATGTGGACTGGCAAAGTACCTAAGCTAGACCACATCAAGATTTGGGGTTGTGAGGCTTTCGTGAGACGCGAGACTCATGATAAGCTCGAACCTCGAAGCGAGAGGTGTATTTTCATCGGCTACCCACAACAATCCTTTGGTTACCTCTTCTACAGACCTAGTGACAATGTGGTCTTTGTAGCAAGAAGAGGAGTCTTTCGAGAGAAAGAGAGAATTTATAAGCCAAGGAAACAGTGGGAGGCAAATTGATCTTGAAGAAATTCAAGAATCAAGCGGTGAAGGAACTTCAAACACTAGCCCTCAACTTGAGGAGGAAACTCCTGTTGAGCCAGTTGATGAGCCTGTACCTCTGAGGCGTTCCACGAGAGTTAGGAATGCACCTGAGCATTACTATGGTTTCCATATTACTGCGGAAGGTGAGACACTTATTAGTGATGAGACACTAGTAGGTCTGGATGAACCTAACAGCTACACGGAAGCCATGGCAGGCCCTGAGGCTGCTAAATGGAAAGAGGCCATGGATAGCGAGATACAATCCATGTATGACAATCAAGTTTGGAACTTGGTTGAGAATGTACCTGGTCGTAAGACTGTAGGGTGCAAGTGGGTCTTCAAGAAGAAGACCGACATGGATGGTAAAGTACACACTTGTAAGGCGAGACTGGTTGCAAAGGGCTTCTCTCAAATTCCTGGAGTGGACTATGATGAGACCTTTTCTCCAGTAGCCAAGCTTAAGTCTATTCGAGTTCTGTTAGCCATAGCTGCATTTCATGACTATGAAATATGGCAAATGGATGTCAAAACCGCTTTCCTTAATGGAAAGTTGGCTGAAGATGTTTACATGAGTCAGCCAGAGGGTTTTGTCAGCAACGAGTATCCTAATAGAGTGTGTAAACTCGAGAAATCCATTTATGGATTGAAACAGGCACCTCGTAGGTGGAATCTTTGCTTTGATGAGAAAGTCAAGGAATTTGGCTTTTCGAGGAGTGAAGATGAATCTTGCGTCTATATCAAGGCTAGTGGGAGCATAGTCAGTTTTTTGGTACTGTATGTGGATGACATACTACTCATAGGAAATGACATCCCAACCCTGCAGGAAGTAAAGTCCTGGCTTGGGAAGTATTTCGCTATGAAGGACCTTGGTGAAGCTGCCTATATCCTAGGGATAAAGATTTTTGAGAAACAGGAGTAAAAGACTAATTGGACTTAGTCAAAGTACCTACTTGGACAAAGTGTTGAAAAGATTCAACATGCATAACTCCAAGAAAGGTGAGTTACCCATTCAGAGTAACGCTAGATTGAGTAAGACACAAAGCCCTAGTACTGAGGCTGAGATAGCAGAAATGAGTCGACTACCTTATGCTTCAGCTGTAGGATCGATCATGTATGCTATGACGTGTACTCGACATGATGTAGCCTTTGCTTTCAGCATGGTTAGCAGGTATCAGGCGAACCCTGGAAAGGAACACCGGACTGCGGTAAAGAATATCCTCAAGTACCTGCGAAGGACTAAGGACTGGGTCCTTACCTTCGGTGGGAGTGATGACTTGAGAGTTGTAGGGTATAGTGATGCTAGTTTCCAGACTGATAGGGATAATTTCCGCTCTCAGTCAGGCTGGGTCTTTACCCTAAACGGAGGAGCAATTTCTTGGAAGAGTTCCAAACAGGAGACAGTGGCCGATTCCACTTGTGAATCAGAGTATATAGCAGCGAGCGAGGCAGCAAAGGAGGCGATATGGCTAAAGAACTTCATCGGAGACCTTGGAGTTGTACCAGCTATAAAAGAGCCAATGGAGATTTTCTGTGACAGCAATAGTGCGGTTGCCTTAGCCAAGGAACCAAGGGATCACGGGAGATCCAGACACATCGACAGAAAATACCATTTTATCAGACATTGAATCGAAGAAGGACTCCTCGTGGCGAAGAGGGTATCATCGGATGACAACCCAGCAGATCCCCTCACGAAGGGACTGAGTAGGGTTAAGCATCTCCAGCATGCTCGGAGCATAGGGCTGAAGGATGATATAAGTTTTAGTAGTTAGATAACCCGGAAATTTGTAAAGTGTAATTGACATTTGATGATGAATAAAAGGTGTTTTATTTATGAGTAAAGTGTTACTATCTCTTGTCGATCTTTTACTATATTTCTTTTGCATGTTTTGACTTCCAGAATAATTTTTGTTTGGTATAACATATTATTCAAACCTCCACAGTCGGTCATATGTCGGAAGTAGGTATGAATCAAGACTGTCATGATGGGTTATAGAGGTCTAAGGTGTTGGACAAGGCTACAACAATCATGAGTGCTCATAAGTTCTGAGCATTGGACTCAACCCACGCTCACTGGAATCACTTCATGGAATTTTATCTCGAGTGATCGTGAGACGGTAATATCATATAAGTCTTCAAACCTAGAGATATGATTTGTTACTTACGAGTTGGTTATGCATTGATTATACGTAAACGCATTGGTAACTCGATGTTATAAAATGTGCCTTTGTGTGTAATTCAATGAGTGGTAGAACAAACATATGAGTCGCAGTTTATCTGTTCCTTCTTGGATTAGAAGCTGATATCTGGGCCCCTCGATGATTTTGTTTTGACCTATGTACCGGGCCCAGTCAGAACTAAATTGATGTGTTCAGTTAAGTTCTATGTCAAACAAATCGGAAATCGGGAAACAAATGCTGGACAATAAGCAAGACAATGTTCCATGTGTTTGTCCGGCTGATATCTAGAACAGAGGATTATATGATCACTTATCTAAATGGCGCGTTCTAGTTCAACAGAGTATAAAGAGCTACGATTGCGGATCGGTTCCTGAAGTTATACTTGCAAATATAGTTACTAGACTTATCCAAGTGGGAGACTGTTGGATATAGTGTCTAAGCCCATAACTATATTTGGTATATACTTGACCCGACCCGGCATGGTCCATTTGGGTTGCACTTCACCCGAACAATTTATGGATAATATTTGAGAATAGTACAAGTTATGATTTATTAATATATTATAAGCTCTAATATATTAATATAAGATCATATTATTTAATTAGTAGTGATCTATAATTAATCTAGGATTAATTTAGTGATCAAAGATATTACTAATTAAATATGGGCTTCTATATTTATATAGTGTGGGCTTATGCTTATTTGGAATGGGCTAGGCTTGGATGGAGAAGTCCATGGATACTCCATGGAGCTTTAACCCATGGATCTCATGGAAATGAAGAGACATGGGTATTAGGGTTTACATGGATGTAACCCTAATCCACCACACTATATAAAGGAGGCTTTGGCTCTTGAAATAAAACTAGTTGTATCTAGTGAACACTAGTTGACACATGTTGAGGTGAGGGCCGATTTCAAGAGAAGTGTGACTATTCTCTCAAAGTTCCAAGTTTGTGGTGATTTGTGACTTTCATTTGAGGCATCCACATTATTGGTGCTGCTCTAAAACTCCAAGGAATCAACTACAACTACAAGGTAAGTGTTTCTACTAGCTTTATTTGATTCAAGTTCCCCATGCCATGCTAGTTAGGATATAAGCCTTGGAAAATTAATTATTTGCATGTATCTTAGACAAACATAGATCCAAGGTTTATTAGGGTTGCATGTACACTTAGGAAGTGTTAGAATGCTCAAAACCCATCAGCCTTATCCCTTGAATTCGTCCAACCTATAACAAGGATAAGCATTGCCCTATTTTGCAACTATCACATAATTACAATTCAGCCCCTCTAGTTTAATTAATTACACTTGATCACAAAATTAATTCCTAATTAATTCTTGACCAATATTAATTAAACAAATATGATTTCTCCTTTAATATATTATTCTTATAACATGTTAATAAATCATAATAACCTCTTTCTCTATATAATTCTCCAGTCAAGTTGCTTTGGTGAAGGCAACCCAAAAGGACCATGCACAACCGGGTCAAGTACTTACCAAATATGGTTACGAGCTTAGACACTAATCCAACACCACTTACCTCGCTTACACAAAAAGGTGTACCCTTCGTATGGAATGACAATCAGGAAGCCGTGTTTTGATCTCTGAAGCAAGCACTCTGCAGTGCACCGGTGCTATCACTACCCGAAGGAACAGAAGAGTTTATAGTCTACTTCGATGCGTCAAATCAGGCTTTAGGCTGTGTACTCATGCAGCATGGAAAGGTGATAGCTTACGCGTCCCGGCAGCTAAAGACACACGAAGTGAATTATACGACCCACGATCTGGAACTGGGAGCAGTGGTCTTCTCCCTGAGATCTGGAGACACTACCTATACGTTACCAAGTGTACTATGTTCACTGACCATAAGAGTCTTCAGCACATCTTGAATCAAAAGGAGCTAAGCATGAGGCAACGAAGATGGGTCGAACTGCTAAACGACTACAAGTGCGACATCAAGTACCATCCAGGCAAGGCTAACGTGGTAGCCGATGCCTTGAGTCGGAAAGAATACTCAAGTTGTCGTGTGAAAACTCTCTCGATAACCATCCAATCCCACCTAACCTCGAAAATCAGAATGGCTCAGTCAGATGCCATGAAGGCGGAAAACAAAAGAAGTGAAGCGCTGCGTGGAATGGAGAAGAACTTGGAGGTGAAGGAAGATGGAGCATACTACTTCATGAACAGCATATGGGTCCCTAAACTTGGGGGATTCAGAGAGGTAGTCATGAACGAGGCTCACAAGACGCGATACTCCATCCATTCGGGTTCAGACAAAATGTACTTGGATGTTAAGCAACATTATTGGTGGCCAAATATGAAGGCAGAGATTGCCACTTACGTGAGCAAGTGCCTCACTTGTGCTAAAGTAAAAGTGGAATATCAGAAGCCCTCTGGATTACTGCAGCAGCCAGTAATTCCCGAGTGGAAATGAGAAAGGATTACCATGGATTTTGTGACAAAACTACCCAAGTCGCCGGATGGTTCGGACACGATCTGGGTAATAGTTGATAGACTAACGAAATCCGCCCATTTCCTACCAATAAAAGAATCATACAAGATGGAGCGCCTGAAGAGAATCTACATTAAGGAAATCGTGAGACTCCACGGAGTACCGATATCAATCATCTCAGATAGGGATAGAAGCTTTACTTCACGCTTTTGCCAATCGCTTCAAAAAGCTATGGGAACACAACTCGATATGAGCACTGCCTACCACCCACAAACAGATGGTCAAAGCGAGCGAACCATTCAAACACTAGAAGATATGCTCCGAGCGTGTGTAATAGACTTGGGAAGATCATGGGATACCCACTTGCCTTTGATCGAGTTCTCGTATAACAACAATTATCACTCGAGTATCAAAGTTGCTCCTTTCGAAGCATTATACGGGCGTAAATGTAGATCACCGTTGTGTTGGGCTGAGGTAGGCGACACCCAACTAGCAAGGGAACTGACATCAGAAAAGGCCTTAACGGGACCGGAGATCATACGCGAGATGACCGAGAAGATAATTCAGATCAGAGCATGACTGCAATCGTCACGAGACAGACAAAAGAGCTACGCCGATAAACTACGAAATCCCTTGGAATTCGAAGTCGGAGATAGGGTGTTACTAAAAGTCTCTCCTTGGAAAGGAGTGATTCGTTTTGGGAAGCGGGGAAAACTGAACCCTCGATATATTGGACCCTTCGAGATTCTTTCCCGAATCGGTCCAGTGGCTTATATATTGCAACTACCCGCCGAGCTCAACAATGTACACCCTGTGTTCCACGTCTCCAACTTGAAGAAGTGCTTAGCCGACAAGACTCTCGTCATTCCATTAGAGGAAATCGAAATCAATGAGAACCTTATGTTCATCGAAGAGTCGGTTGAAATCATGGACCAAGAGGTAAAGCGTACCAAACAGAGTCGCATTCCAATAGTGCAAGTTCGGTGGAACACAAGACGCGGGCCAAAATTCACAAGGGAACGCAATGATCAAATGAAGCAGAAGTACCGTCATGTATTCTCACATTCTCAAATCTAGCTTTCAAAAGAATTTTGGGACGAAATTCCCTCTAACGGGGGGATGATGTCACAACTAGAAATTTTGGTGCCTTGTAAATACAACACTTATAACAATTATGAATCAATAACATGAATGCATGCATGATGCTCATTATATAACAACAAAACTCCATCAAATACTACATTCTAGCCCTACAAATGGTCAAAAAAGAATTGGAAACCTTTGAAATCCTAATTTGAGTTCATTTTGGACTAGGATTCCCTTATTGGGCCTAATGGACTAATAAACTTCCAAATTATCCATCTTGAATCTAGAACTCTCTAATGGGCCCTAAATAGACCCATATACATGAAACATGATATTTTGGGCCTTAATGGGTCACAACCAAATTAATTTAGCACTAATAGGTCATAAAAATTATACTTAGATTTATTTGAGTCAAGCATCATCTAACTTAACTATAATATGGGCTTAAGGACAAAAAGCCCAAAAATCTTCTCTTTCCCTCTCCATTCTCAGCCCAAGCCCACAAAGAGGAAGAGTTGACTTTGTGTGTGTGCCACCTCATTTTTACATAAATGTTTTCCATGAAACTCTCATATTTCCATGCAACCATCCTTTCACTCATCTCTCTTCGTCTCTCTTTCTTCCTCTCGGCTGAACCCAAACACACACACACACACACTTCACTCAAACTCTCTCAAAAGAAACTCTCTCCACTCCTCTCTAAATTTTCGAGATCTAGGAAGCTTTCAAGGAGATTTTTCCCACAAACACATCATCTAAGGTAAGTTGATGTTAAATCCATGATCTAGCTACTTCATTTCATCCAAAAATCTCTTCTAAATCCATTCAATCTTGTGATCTTGCACCTTAGAAGCATCTAAGTTCGAGATCCTCCAAGAAAACTTGCTAGGATCGAAATTTCTTCATCTTTTCCTTCAAAAAAGCCGAAACTACAACTCAACGTGAGCTTCATACCGCTATTTTTTTTGTTTTCATAGGTTTTATGGGGGAGAATACAAGAAAATGTGTAGATCTATGTGTATGTGCATGCTATGTGTGATTTTAAGCATGTATGTGTGTGATTTTATGTGTTTTTGTGATAAATATGTAACAAAAAGGGGTGTTAATTAGAGATTTATTACTTGAGAAAGGAAACAAACATAATTTAAGTTATTTAACACTAAACAAATCAAGAAAAATAGCTTATAAGGATATGAGGATCATAATCTAACATAAAACCTATTTTAGGGCTTAAATTGTCAAAAATTACAAAACTTGGGTAAAAACTGTCAATCACGGTTTCTTGAGGGACAAAGGAGTCAAAACAGTTTTTATAATTATTTTTCTGAATATTAAAATTTTCAAAGGACTTGAAATGCAAAAATTTAACTTATTGGGTTGAATTTAGGCTTTTCGGCCCAATAAGCCCAAAATTGCGAAAATTGAGGTTTTAAGGGGCTGAATGGTAACATTCTATAAAACAGGGGATATGAAGTGAAATAAAACTGTTTCAAAGGTCAAAAATGCTTTTAAATTCCAAAAAGGATAAAAAATGTAAAGTTTTTATATTTTGGGCCAAAACTGTAAAAGCTGCGAAATTTAGGGTTCTAACCGAGAAACACCATTCTGGAAGGGCTAAAACTACCTACAAAAATATAATTTGGGTTTAAAATGTCTCTTCAACAAGTTTATGATACAAAGGTGTCAAGAAAATGTTTTAAGGACTAAAAATGAAATTCTTTTATATAAAGGACTAAAAGTGTTATTTTTATAAAAGAAAGGTAGTGAAAAGGCCAACGTCATACTTTTAAACACATTAATTCATTAAGACAAAATATAAGATATCCGACTAGCAACAAAACGGAAAAACGAATACAACTTCAATACCAAATATCGTTATAAACGAATTGATTCGGTCTCGAATCAATACAAAACAACAATCGTTAAATCAAAAACTCTCCAAATGAGTATGTGACGACTAAAATGAATAAACCTACAAACTTTGGGCTTATGATTTTCAAATCACGCTTGTTGGGCCTTGCAAGCCCACCAACATGATCTTTGGGCCCAAAGGGATAACGCTTATATGTTATTGGGACACCATGCAGTCGTATAATTTCCCTAATGTAAGTTCTTGTAAGCTTCTCCATTTTGTCAGTCTCTTTGATTGATAGGAAATGCGTGGACTTGGTCAATCTATCGACAATGACCCAAATGGTATCAAGCCCACCCGTTGTCTTGGGTAACTTGGTGATGAAGTCCATAGTAATCTGTTCCCAATTCCATTCTGGCATTTCTGGTTGTTGAAGTAAGCCCGATGGTTTCTGGTATTCGACCTTAACCTTTGCGCAAGGCATTTACTCACAAAGGTAGCAATCTCTGCTTTCATGTTAGGCCACCAGTATTGCTTTAAATCCAGATACATCTTATCTGAACCCGAGTGGACGGAATATCGAGTGTTGTGCGCCTCGGTCATGACCAAGTCTCTGAAGCCACCGTGTTTCAGCGTCCAGATCCGGTCCTTGAGAAAATAAAGCTTCGCCACTCTTGACTTCCAGATTCTTCTCCATCCCTCATAGGGACTCACTCGCCATATTTTCAAGTTTCAAAGCTTCGAGCTGAGCCTCCTTAATTTGTGTGGACAGATGCGAATGGATAGTCATAGTCAGTGATCTGACTCTTCGACCAGAATATTATTTCCGACTTAGGGCGTCTGCTACTACATTGGCCTTCTGGTTAAATATGTATTGTAGGCTTTTGTGGTCTGTAAAGATCGTGCTTTTAGTACCATACAGGTAGTGTCTCCAGATCTTTAGAGCAAACACAACTGCTCCTAGCTCAAGATCGTGAGTGGTGTAGTTTACTTCATGTGTCTTCAGCTGCCTTGAGGCATAGGCGATGACCTTACCTCGTTGTAACAGAGCACACCCGAGTCCTTGATTTGACGCATCACGGTAGACTATGATGTCTTCTATTCCTTCGGGAAGGGTTAGTATTGGTGCGGTGCACAAGGCTCGTTTCAATGTTTGGAATGCCTTCTCTTGTTTCTCTTCCCAGTCAAAGGCCACACCCTTCTGGGCCAATGTTGTAAGAGGTTTCGCAATTTGGGAGAAGTTTTGTATGACTTTGCGGTAGTAGCCAGCGAGGCCTAGAAATTGGCGAATTTCTGTAGGCGTCTTCGGTGCTGACCAATTCTCAATGGCCTTAATTTTGGAAGGGTCCACGTGGATTCCCACTTTGCTAATCACGTGTCCTAAAAACTCGACCCTTCGGATCCAAAATTCGCATTTAGAGAACTTCGCGTAGAGCTTCTCAGTTTGTAGCATTCCTAGGACTTGTCGCAGATGATTACTATGTTCCTCCTCACTTCGAGAGTAGATAAGTATGTCATCGATGAAGACGATGACGAACTGATCCAAGTAAGGACGACATACCCGATTCAATAGATCCTTGAACACTGCGGGCGCATTGGTTAATCTGACTGGCATCACAACAAACTCGTAGTGTCCGTAACGAGTTCGGAAGGCTTTCTTTGGAACATCCTCCTCTAACACTCGCAATTGGTGATACCCGAACCTCAGATCAATCTTTTAAAAGTATGACGCCCCTTGCACTTGGTCAAACAAATCGTCTATGCGAGGCAAAGGGTAATGATTCTTAACCGTTAGCTTGTTAAGCTCCTTGTAGTCGATGCACATACGAAACGATCCGTCTTTCTTCTTGACGAACAAGACTGGTGCTCCCCAGGGTGAGAAGCTTGGTCTAATAAAGCCCTTGCTGAGCAGTTCGTTAAGTTGACCAGATAGTTCCTGCATCTCGGCTGGTGCTAAGCGATAGGGCGATTTGGCTACTGGGGTAGCTCCCGGAACTAAGTCGATTCGGAATTCGACTTGTCATTGCGGAGGTAACCCTGGTAGTTCTTCTGGAAAGATGTCGGGGAAATTGCGTACCATGGGGAGGTTTTTCAGGTCTTTGGTTCCTTTGCTCATATCAACAACATGTGCAAGGAAGGCACGATATTCCTTACGTAGGTACTTTTGAGCTTGAATACTTGAGATGATGCTAAGGCTAGTGTCGGGTTTATCACCGTAGATAATGAGAGTTTCGTTAGACAGAAGATTAAGGCGTACAGCCTTTTCGTAACACATAATGTCGGCATGATGAAGACTCAACCAATCCATGCCGATGATGACGTCGAAACTTTTAATCATGACCGGCATGAGGTCGATAGGAAATGAATGGCTATCTAGAGTTAGAGTACATCCTATGTATATGCTACTAGTGCTCTCAGTCTTCCCATTAGCCATTTCTACAGTGAATGGTTCCTTAAGTGCGCATGGTTGTTGTTTAAGTAAGCGTGCAAATTTCTAATTTACGAACCTTCTCTCCGCTCCACAATCAAATAGTATGCATGCATAAGAGTTTTCAAGGAGGAACGTACCAGGCACCACCGTTGGGTCAGCAACTGCTTCTCCGTGGCCTATAGCCAGAACTCTTCCTGCTCCACTAGCATTTACTGCCTTTGGGCAGTCCCTTTTATAGTGGCCCACTTCGCCACATCCATAGCATGACTGACTCACACCAGCACCAGAGACCTGGTTGAGTGGCCTTGCCGGGGATTTACAGAAGAGGACAGTATCTCCCTTCTTGTTGCAGTTGGAGCACCACATTTCTCGGCAGGGTCCATTGTGGTGGAAACTGTATTTGTTGCACTTAGGCAAGTTTCCAGCATATTGCTTTGCCGGAGCAGCAGCGGTAGGTGTTATCACCGCATGAACCGCCACAACCTGCTGCTTTTTCGCATTGGTTTATTTTGAACTTGAAAATTATTACGGCTAAAAAAATCTGTTGTAATGAGGTGTAATTTCATGATTTTTTTTTTGGATTAAGAATCATGCTTGTAAAGCTAGGAATTTAATTGGTTTGATTAGTATATGGACCCTAAAGCTAGTATTCACGTACCTCTAGCTGCTCCTTAGCTTCTTTTTATGGTAAATTACACGGATGGTCCATATGGTTTGGGGTAGTCTGCATGGTTAGTCCCTAAAAAGAATTTTTAACTTGGACAAATCATGATATTGGTGGGGTATGGAGTAGGGATTCAAAATTAATGCTTTTTTAAATTAAAATTAATAATAATAAAATATAAAATAAAATAAGAAAAGGGTATAACAGTCAATTCAAGTATGGTAGGGACCAAACGCGCAATAAAAATATATAATAGGGACCGTTCGAGTTAAAAATTCTTTGTAGGGACTAGCCACGCAGACTACCCCAAACGACAGGGACCATCCATGTAATTTACCTATCTTTTTAATATATTTCTTGCTTGTTGTTAAAAAAAGTGATAAAATTCAGGCACATGCAGGAAAAAAAAGATAGTATCCTAATCTTAGACCCAATCCTCACCACCCAACCACTAAACGAAGTAGGACATAGAAATAATTTTTTCATTCATAAAACCTCTATAAATAGAGACGTGTAACACACTAATTTCCACACCTCTCTTCCATATATTTCATTTTGTATAAATAGGTGAAAATGGATCCAAGAGCTTTCCTTCTTCTTACTTTAACTTTTGTTGTTGTCCTTCACATTACCTCTTAAGTGGTTGTAGCTACGGCGTTGACTGAAAACACTTACAGTAAATAATTTTTCTCTCTTACGTGTTTTATTTTAAAAAAGTGTATAAATCTTGCAAGTTAATTAACACTTAATGTTGTAGGTGAGTCTAAGGCTGGTGGACATGGAGAACACATCATAGGCGGTAGTAGTGGAAGGCATGACAAAGGTGTTAAGTCCGGAAAGGGTTCATATGATCCATATGATCCTGGACATAAAGGTTGCAAGCATGGTTGTTGTAATGGTAAATCTTACCACATTAAAGGAGGGTGCAAGTGTTGCAAGACGTGTGCAGAGGCAACTGCTTACAAACAAACTCAAAACTAATGGAAACATCGAGAAACAACCATCTTTTCAGTCATATACTAAAAAGATGCTTCACAATGCAGTTATGCATTATGTAGTGCTTATATGTAAAACAAATAACTAGCAATACTTCTTTCGATGGAAGTATGCACTTAATATGTATTGTAAAATAAGAGATCTTTGAACTCTTATGTCCGAAAATATATCGTTTTCAATGCCTTGTTTTAATTCTTTCGTTTTTCCTTTACATCACAAATTATATATATATATATATATATATATATATATATATATATATATATATATATATACTAGTAGTGTACCCGCGCGATGCGGCGGTGGAGAATAATATTGCACGTTGTTTCGTTCGGCGATTATGTTCTTTTTGGTGCGTTATCATCACGGGTGAACCAATGTGGTCACATAGGGGTTTTTGATCCTCCTGTAATTCGAACACAAGACCTCCGGGAATTTCATCCTATTTGGAGCGTGCTCTAACCAAATCGGCACCACCCTTGTTCCGATTTTAGTTTTACGGTTTATGTTTTAGATTTAAGTTATTATGCTTTATGTTTGTTTTAGAGTTTAGTTATTATGGTTTAAGTTTTAGTGTAAGATATAAGGTTTATGGTGAAAGTTAAAGAACACTTTTCTTTTTGGTTAAATTTTTTCAATGATTAGTTTTACTTTGGAAACATTATATCTAACAAAAAAATTTGGTATTTACTTTTATTATTTATAGCAATAATTATTTAAAAAAATAATATTTGTACTTAAAGGTTATTATTATATTGTTTATCCTTTTGCTTTTAATTTTAAATTAAAATGAAGTGTATCATCTTAATTAGAAGTCATATATAACCTTTTTTTATACATTTATGGACTCATTATATATAATACTTAAGCAAATATGAAATTGTAAAATTTATATAGTGTATCATTTAAAAAGATAAAAATATTATTTTTTTCAAATATTATTTATAATTGTTATAATTTTGAAAGATGGTAATAAAACCTAAAGGAAAATAGCTAGTCTCAACCCTATGTCATTAGTTAATAACATTCATTCATACTTTTATTTTAAAGTTTTACTAAATCTTTTATATAATAATAAAAATAAATGTAATATATAATATGATCTAACTTATTAACGTTACATTCAAAAAAACAATCCATATTTTTTATAAATTGCGAATAAATTAAAATAATAACGATTTAATAAAACGTTTAATAAGATTTTAATAAATTGTTTCCCATAAACTCTATTTTAATGGTTCCTATATCTTGTCATATATTCACTTACAACCTAAACACAATCATATATTACGTTTGTTTAGAATTTAAAATGTTCGAATTTTCAACCGATAACTACAAACTTGATTTTCCATGTAATCTTTAATACTCAAATCATTACAGACTTATTCTTTATTTAATCCAAAATGTAAAATCTCATACTGACATTAAATTTTAAAAAATATATACTGGCCACAAAAAGAACTCATTTAATAATCAATATCCAACCAAGACTAAGAACAATTTCTATATATGCATCCATGATTAGCAAGTTTCTTTATATGCATCCATGATTTACACGCTTTATAAAAAGTAGACAACTCTATAGGAATTTAATATCACATTCAGATGCATAAATGCTAAAACTTAAGCCAAAACACAAAAACGTTGAAGATGAAAACTTAAGAAAACAATGAACGTATTCAGAAATAGAAGCGATCAAAAAAATGGTCACACATTTTCATGCTTGTAATCTCAATCTCGGTCTCGTCTCATATCTTCCTCCCTGGACAAAAAATTCAAATGGCATGGATGAAAAATGTCATTAATCTGCAGATCTGTGGAACCCATGGAAGAAAACACATATTTCTAATGACTTTCATAAAATCTATAATAAGTCTCTCCTTACATCCAAATATCAATGTGTTTTTGATGAGTTTTAAGATATACATCTCTGTAAATGTCTTGGCTTGTTGCATATATATGAACACTAAAATAAAATAGATAATTCAGTTGTGACTTGTTACTACATTGATTTTTCCCAATAAGCATTTTAGTTCCAGATATGTGTATAGATCAACAACCAAACCACCCACAAAGAAATACGGAGAAACGTAGAAAATTGAAACTATAAGCTACTAACAGATTAACAAATGAAGAAAGACTAACTTTTTTACATATTATGCATCAGAATAAGGGCAGTGATGCTTGTCACCAAATGAACAAATATTCCTTAATTAACACAACAAAAATCACCTTTACATACAACCACTCAGACACATAAGACCTCAAATACCCAACCATGTACATCCACATACATATAGCAACAACACGCTTAAATCAAGAGGGGCAGTTTGGTAACTTTCCATTGGTTTCTTGATAATTGAATGCCACCTCAACTTACCTGCAGTTTTTCGGTCATGGCCATCATCGGTTTGGTGGATTCGTCTGGAACAAATGAAATACGAAACCAAAACACCAAAAAACAAAATGAAAGCAGATACAAATCAAATAAGAAATCTAATACCAAAATGGAAAGCAAATAAAACCCGAATGGTGAAGATCGTCGTTAAGGAAAAGCAGTCGTGATGTCATGGTCGTCGATAAGGAAAAAAATCAACAATCGTTTAATCTTTACCGAAAACGAAGAGACAGAGAATGTATCAGAGAGATCGTAAGGTGTGGGAGTCTGTAATAAAAGTAAACGGAGACATACCTCGGTGGTGGGATCCTGAATACATGGTATCTAGGGTTTATGGTGACTACTACTTTCTAGAGGTGGAGGCCGGTGCTAGGCTGTGCTGGTGAAGAGATGGAAGCTCGATTGTAGCGGCGGTGGCAGAGGTAAACAATGGAGGCGGTGATTAGGGTTGTCGAGAGAACCGGGAAGGGGAGTCGAGGAACATATTTTTTATTTTCAAATTTAAATTGATTATGCGCTAGTGTTTTTTGTGTTATAAACAGGGAGCATGGCTCATTGGTTTGTGGTATTAGATCAACGGCCGAATGACACCCCAAGTTGGCAATCCGTGTCAAATTATTGACCCGTCCTTTTTTTCAATGCTTCCCAACATTATGCAAAATAGAGATTGACTGTAAATTATGTAAAGTAGGAGGATAGAAGCTTTGTAATAGTACGGTAAATGTGAGGGAAGGTATGCATGCATTGAATTATTGTACACGAAGCATGATAAGTTGTTTTTAAGACATTTTGTTAAGAGATGCTCATTTTTATTGTACATTATGCATAATAAATTGTATTTAAGACATAAGTATGTATGCTTTATATATATATATATATATATATATATATATATATATATATATATATATATATATATATATATATATAATATATATATATATATATATATATATATATATATATATATATATATATATATCTTCTAACCTAATAAATAAAAATCATTTTTGCCAAATATCATGTTCTCATTAAATTTGACATATTCATCTTTAGGATTTTTTTGAATTATTTTTTTTCACTTGTCATTTTCTTTTATTTTTCAATTTTCTTAAATTTAAAATCCACATTTTATTTAGGTTCTATATATGTAAGCTATATTTTTATATTAAATTTTTATTTTTAATAAACTCGTGTATTACATAAGTCTTACACCTAGTATATATATATATATATATATATATATATATATATATATATATATATATATATGATCAATGAGAAATAAAAAAGATTAGGAACTCTGGGAATCATTATTTGTAGCTTATTATTAAGGGTAGATTCGTCAATTCTAGGTCTTATTTTTTTGTAAGGTTTTATAGCAATATGGGAAAAATTGCCATTTTGAGACCTTTAACTTTAAAACCTAACATTTAGATCAAAATTTCAATATTTTTTCATTTATATAAGATCTATTAGATTTGATACAATCAACTACTCTCAAACTCTCCCACCAACACAACCTTAACACCACTTCTTGTCGCCGTTGATGTCCGCCCCACCTCCGCCTCGCCAGAATCGAAATCGACACCGATATAACGTCCATAAAATTTATGCCAAATTTTAAACTTTTAACATTAACAAAAGAAACAAATAGTAATTGTTTTTACAAAACATTCTCAAATCGTTTATCGTTAGAGTGTCCCGAAAACAGATCGTAAGGATGAGGAGCAGTACCGCCTCGCCTTCGCCTTCCCTTGATCCCCTGAAGTACCTGAAACAATAAACTGAAAACTGTAAGCCTGAGGGCTTAGTGAGCTACCCCCAAAATACCAATACCGCACAGACAGAAACCATATCAATAACAATCAATCGATCAACATGCATACTAGGCCATCGGCCTGACTGGTCCGCCCTACTGGGCCTACAGTCTATCTGAATCTATCCCGAGCCTTCGACATGACTGGTTCGCCACGTGGGCCTACAGTCTCCCCGGACCACTCATAGGGTATGTTGGCCTTCAGCACAAAGCAGGACCGCCTCAACCCAACCAACAAGTAATTAATCATGTGCGCATATTATCTTTTACTAGCATATACAAACATCAAGCATACTTATCCCACTGATCATTATAGCATTCTCTCGTAACTAGAGCACTGACCTAACAGGTCACTAACATACCAATCCCTACGGATCATAAAGGCATAACATACTGCCTACCCTGATTTTGATCAAACCGATCATATCACATGTAGCATACTATAACAATGACAACTGAAGGGTCGGCCTTGGTGCCGTAGACCCTATCGATATAATGAGGATAACTCACCTTGCAGATGTCGGCTCGGAAGGTAACTCCAACTATCGGATCACTTGTCACCGGCTCCACCACCTATATCCATAGCATAAAATACTCATAAGTCTTTAGCCTTATAAGGCACTCCATAACCCACTAGCATATACAAACATCAAGCATACCTATCCCACTGATCATTATAGCATTCTCTCGTAACTAGAGCACTGACCTAACAGGTCACTAACATACCAATCCCTACGGATCATAAAGGCATAACATACTGCCTACCCTGATTTTGATCAAACCGATCATATCACATGTAGCATACTATAACAATGACAACTGAAGGGTCGGCCTTGGTGTCGTAGACCCTATCGATATAATGAGGATAACTCACCTTGCATATGTCGGCTCGGAAGGTAACTCCAACTATCGGATCACTTGTCACCGACTCCACCACCTATATCCATAGCATAAAATACTCATAAGTCTTTAGCCTTATAAGGCACTCCATAACCCACTAGTCAATCCCTGATCAAGGCCAAAGTCCTTGGTCAAGGTCAACAGTCCATGTTGACCTCAACTTGCCGAGTACACTAGGTTGCTCGCCGAGTTCTTGAAGTACATTCCAACTCGCCGAGTCATCGGGGTGACTCGTCGAGTTCCTTCGAATTCCATTCAAATCTTAATCCATCCATCGAGTTTCCTTCCTGCAACTCGACGGGTATACGCGCAAACATATCCTTGGATAAAAATCATACGACCCAATGAGTTGTTCTTCAACTCATCGAGTTTCATGACCATCTTCAACTAACTCGCCGAGTTGTTCGATCAACTCGTCAAGTTCACGGCTTCCTTCATATGACTCACCGAGTTGTTCATCCAACTCGTCGAGTTCAATGCACATCTTCAAATGATTCGCGGAGTCCCTTCAGCCATTTTAACATGCAGACGTCCTTAAGCCATGGCAAGGCCCCAAATCGCAGATCCAACTTCCTTAGGCCTACTTATCATGTAAAGTTGCAAACTTTACGTGCATACATGGCTTTACAAGCTCCAAATGCCAACATCAAGCTCTTAATGGGTGTTCATGGACTAAGGGGATGTTAAACTCGACTAAAGCTGGGACTTTATGTTTGAAATATACAAAGAGGGTCCAGATCTGAAGTTACAACTTTAGATCTAGCCCATATATTGCCATACCAACATGATCCCCTTTTCTAAAACCCTAGAACTCATACAAAGATGAGGTCTAACCGAAATAACTGAGGGAAATGGTTAATTACCTTCCCAAGAGATGTCCACAGAAGAAGAAATCGGATCTCTTCCCAACTCCTTGCCTAAACCACTTGATTCACCACACTTTTCACCAAAAATCTTCTCTCAAGCTTCATACACGAAGGGCACACATACACACATGAGTTAGAGGAGCAAAGGAGGCTGTAAGGGAACTGAAAGAGGCTTGAGCTTCTTTAAATAGGGGTGCAGACCCCGGGAATTAGGGTTTCACTTTCCAGATCCTACTCGCCGAGTCCAACAAAGGACTCACCGAGTAGGCCACTCAACTCGCAATCCATCCCGCTACTACTCGACGAGTAGGGCAACCAACTCATTGAGTAGGGCCAAAATCCAAAAACATTTATTTAAATTATTACCTGAGATTCGGGGCGTTACACCGATGCCGCCAATGTCATAGCTCCTTACTTTTTTTTTATCTTCTCTATTTCTTAGTCTGATCTATTACATATTAATGCAAGCTTAGATGACAATTTTACTGCGATAATATGTTGACTCCAGCGACGTTACCTTCTTCGGCGACATCAACTTCTTCAAAGAAGCTCCTGAACATCGCTAATTTTATTGCCCGACCCCTTGTTCAAAAACCTTATATGAAAACTTAGACCTACAACTTCATCTATGACGTTATCATATCTAAAGTGCTCTGATCCAGATCAATAATTTCCGGCTATAGATCTACGATCTTCGGCAACAAATCTACAGTTTACACCTCTAGATCTATGTTCTACGATTTATGCCTCTAAATCTATGAATCCTAACGAGATTGACGGACTAGAGCTGATGTCGTTGACAACCCCCATCGTTGTTGTTGCCTCATCGCTCCGGTGAAACACCGTCAACTCATCTCAATCTCTTTCTCTTCGATCTCAGGTGAAACACCATCTTATCTACATCAAGTATGTCAATTTTTATTTCTATTGTTTTTCCTTTTCTTAAGATATGAATTCAATGTTTTAATCTAACTTTTGTTGTTTAATTTTCTTAATGTTAGTTTTAAGTGCTATTAAGTTATGAAACCAAGTTTGTTTTCCTATTTATTATGATATATGGAGAGAAGATAATTATCTTATTTAATCTTCCTTTCATATTCAAATTAGGATTCTCAATCATCTAGTTAACATATTCGGATTTTAGACATTTAAAATAAAATTTATTAAATAATAATTATTTTATCTTTTGAATAAGACAAGAAAATCCCAAAATTTAAATTCCATATAGATCTCACGTCGTGGTCGAAGACTTGCCACATCCTGGAGAAACAGATTGTTGATTTTTTTTTGTTCGTTTCGATTTCATTTATTATGTACCATTAATTTGAAATTTCAAAGCTCTGATATCACTGTAACATCCTGTTCCGAAATGTTTCCTAATTTGGGGCCGTGACCCGAGGATCGGGTATCATAAGGCTTAGGGACTTTGGGAAAGATAGATTTAGACCCTTTTGGTGTTGGTAATGTCGGTTAGATGTTCCAGGAGTTCGGTTTGTGATTTGAAGCCCAAGGGTATAATCGTAAAGTGGAAGTTCAAGCTTTTTATGAATTTTGGATTTTAGTTTGGGAAGTGTTCCAAAGTTTAAATTAAAGAATCCACTATTGTAGGACCAACTTAAATGTAGTTTAGATGTCTAGGTAGTGTTGATTTACATCAAAATTTTGTGTTCCAAATCTTAAAAGTTCATTCTGGAAGCCTCCGGAAGACGAGGAACTGTTCCACAACACGATGAACTCATCTGGAACATGAGGAACATGTGCGTAACTAGTCCAAAATATTGGTCATTTCCATCTGGAGATGAAGTGATAACACATTTTTATTTATGCAGTACGACATGGTTTTTGATGCATCAATTGCACTCTTATGTAAACCCAAAATCGGTGAGCAAATTCTTCTGACATTTAAGGACAAACCCCAATACTAGACTATCTTATGGAATACATGTTTTGGGAGTAGGTTAGACATTCCTAATGTATAAGGGGGTCCTTTACTTCTACATTATGTGTTTTTCCGCGAAGTTGTCACCGACCCCCGAAGCCAAGTAGATGAAATGGTTTTTGAGATTGGGAGTTATGATCTGTCTTTCAGGAAGAAACAATTTTGTCTCATCACCAGCTTCCGGTTTGGTGACTATTTTCCCGTTTTTTCATTCGGTATAGCCTTCCGTTCCCATGCCTTTCCTATGGTCCCGAGGAACTTCTAGGTCAAATTAGACGATGTTATGAAGGTGTTTAAACATTCACTTAATGATTTATCAGATGAGGACGCAGTCTGTGTATGTCTTCTATACCTATTAGAAGGGTTTCAATGGGCGGTTGCCTAAACAGACTGTTATAGAAGAGTATTTCTCTTTACTATCCAACATTGATGAATTCAACAACCATAATGTCGTTTATTTTATAATTACTAATTATAATTACTTATCGTTACTAGTCTTTTTTAGAAACTTAATTCTAAACTGATTTTTTAAGTGGTAGATATCTATATGGGATGATACTTTGGGAACAATTGTACATACAGTTATTTACTATATTCAATAAGGTTGATAAGCTTATATATCCAGATGAATCGAAAGATAAACAACCTCAAAAAGTGACCTACACCTTTAACGAGTTTTTATACGCTTTTAAGGTAAGTATATGAACTTTTATTATTTTTTTTGTTTGCTAAAGTTCCAACAATTTATTTGTTTTCTAACATTCAGATATAGATTCTTGAGAGTTTTCCAGTGAGCAGACCGTTTGGTACCCGACAACAGATGTGATTCCTCGGGCTTTTGCATGGTTAAAAATGAGGGATTTAAAAAAGCTTGAATGTAACCGGCTTTTAAAAATCAACGACCTATGGTTACTTTATTATTTAAATATTTATTTATTTTATGATTTAAGTTTATTTATAATTTAATAATTTTGTTAGCAGGATAATTGACCCATCACTGACAAGGACCGAATTATATATTAGTGGCTTGCAAAACAAGGTTCGTCAATTGAAAAGTAAGCTTAGTGAATGTCGCGAGCAGTTGAGGTAACAAGATTAGCATTTAGCAAAGCATGACGCTACTTTAACCATGGTTCTAAAACTTATCAATAAGACTCTTGGGGATGATGTTGGCACCTCGAAGGGGGTGGAGGTACATTTTTAATTATTTAATTGTTTATAATCATTGTGTTTTTGTAACGTTTATAAGTATACATTATTGAACAGTACAAACATACTACATTGACGATGACTTATGGGAGCATAATTATGTCTTATGCACCTTGGAACAGCCGTTGAATGACAACCCTGAGTAGTTGTCTCTGTGTATTAAATCATTGGATGTAAAAGAGATTCTGCAGGAGGAATACAAAACACCGTCTCCAGCACCTCTTAGGCGTTATAAGTGCCAAAAAGTTATGTCAATATGGTATAAGTCACCATGGATAAGAATGAAGAGGAAATGTGTTACACGGAAACAACCAGCACCGTTGTACAATCTGATGGGATTAAAACAACTTTTAATCTAAGAAGATCGATTAGATCTTGAACAAGTATATGAATTTAAAACAGTAAAAACGCAATAATACGAACAAACAGCTTGAATCAAACGTGTCGAATGATTAAATAAAATCCTTAGAAGATCTCGATTAAGAACATCAACTGTAAAGGATTGGAAGATTACAAGAACGATTACTGGAAAATATTGTACTCTTGATCAATCGCTATGTCGATAATCTCTAGAATCTTAACCTAATATGCATGCAAGCATTTAACTTATATACAATACATAAAAGGCTCTCGGTTGGACAGGCCCAAACCGGAGAATAAAAGGCTAATCTAACGAGCCCAAAAGACGCAACATCAAAACTCTTTTCAGCCCAACAATCTCCCCCTTTGCGTCAATTTGGAGCGAGACCTTCACTTTCTACTTGGGCCGGCGGCTGAAGCTGGTACCTTCTTCTTCACGGTACTAAACAGACACTTGGTTATGGAAAGGATGGTCTGTCTAAACCGGATGTACCAATTGATCATATCATTGAAGTACTTGATATCATCAGCCGAATTGTCTTTACACTGCTTGATGATGAATAAGATGTGCTCCAAGCAAGTTGTAGTGTAAAGATGTTTGTCAGCTAAAGCGAAGAGACATTTCTGTCCTTCGGCTCTAGTGAACATCACAGAGTTTCGCCTTGAATCAATCTTGCCCATTTGCATCTGATTCAGATCACTGGCCGATCCCACAGGCTTGACTTTCGGTTTCTTCTTAAAAACTGAGGCAACCTCCTGATCCATTAGGGCCACCTCCATGATATAGCATGCCAGCATCCTTTTGACATGGTCTAAGATGGGACCATATTCGGCTTCGTTTGTCAGCAGGATATTGTACAAGACTATCCAATCATGAGGGTTCAGATTGGGCAGATCCGCCAGAGAGATCATGTGAGCAGTTCTTGCAGATCCTCGGATAAGCTTGAACTTGACGTTTGTGAATCTCCCCACGGCAAAAGGCTTCATCACCCGAACATTGACAATCTTCTGGGCGCTCCATGTAAGGTATTGAGGGCGAGCGGCCTCCAGGTAGAAGTCAATGAGCTCCCTGTCAAGCTCATCGTTCGGATGCGGGACTTCAAAGATGTTGGAGAAGGCGTGGAAGATAAACGCCTTTCGAGTCAGTGGCATATCCAACTGCGAATCGATGGTGTTGTTGCAGTCGAACGATATCACCGGCTCGAGCCATAGTATGCTTGGAGTCTCTATGGCCTCTTTTATCAAACGATCCCTAGTCCAGGTAGGGAAGAGCAACTTTCGGCTCTCAAGGAGATCGTGGGCTTCTTTTTGCTTTCGTTCGGCTTCTTCAGCCTCACGCGCCACACGACTGGCATCGTCTTCAGCATTGCGACTGTTCTTTCTTTTTAACATGTCCGCAATGGTCTCCTTGTCTTCATCTTCATCTTCATCTCCATCCTCTGCTATGTGTTTGCCCTTGTTCTTCACACCCGAACCCGAGGCATGACCAGTTGGAGGTGGTTCGGTTGTGTGAGTAGCTTTGGAGGACGGAGGTGGTTTCGATCCTTTCTTCTCATCTCCCCCTTGTTTCGGAATGGACACGAAACTCGGAAGGCCTTCAATTTTGCTTAAGAGGTCCATGGCCAGAGAGAGCTTTTCAGCGAGGGTGCGCCTCACCGAATGATTAAGGATGGGGTCGTGTGCTTCCAGGATGTTGGATAGAGCGGCGTGGACATCCGAAACACACGTCTTTATGACTTCCCTCTCGGATCGAAGAGCTTCCAATTGTTGTTCGGAGTTGGAAAGCTGCGTGCTCTTGACCTTTAGGGCAGTTGTTTTACTTGCCAGAACGTCCATCAGAGAGTTCTCTGCCGCAAGATCCTCTTGGAGTTTTGCCAGACGGGCATCGATGGAGGCACGGAGTGCCGAGTTGTTGTCGCTGAGATTTTGTCGGAGGGTAGCGAACGAAGTCAACTCCGTCGAGACGAACTTGGCCAATTGCTGAACAATCGGTTCCAGAGTTGTCTTTGTGGCATTGGCGCTTTCCTGCAGAGACTTCAGCAGGTCAGAAGCGTCGGAGAATAGTTTATCGACTTTTTCGGTCGCAGCCTCACAAGCTCGGGTGGAGGCGTCTATCGCAGCAGTAGCTGAGGCCACTGAGTCATCTTGAGCCCTGGAGAAGGCATCAACTATCTTCTGAAGCGCAGCTTCAGAGAGAGAGGACTGCTGGTTGGAAGAGGAGGCGAGAAGTAGATCGACCTTCTCGTGAAGCTCTTTGAGATGCTTCTTTGTCACTGGAGCATCATCCTCCTCATCACTCTGAACTTGAAACGGACTATAGTAGACCGAATCAAAGTTCATGTGATCACCACCAAGGTATTGATCATCGCCATCGGAGGCGGCTTCTGGAGATTGAGGTGGTGGTGAAGCTGGGGGTGTTGTGGGTTTGGTTGGTTCAGGTTGAGTGGGTGGGGGGTTAGTTTCGGGTGGTGGTGGTATATGAGTTTCAGTTTGTGGAGGTTCGGTTACGGGAGGGGTTTCGGTTACAGGTGGTGTTTCGGTTGATGTGGTGAATATGGGTGGAGGTATAGGAAATGAGGTTGGTGGTATAGTAGGGTTTATGGTGGGAATGGAAATAGGTATTGTGGGTGGAGGGGAAGGAACTGGGGATTGGTGAAGTTCCATCTCCGGGGTTGGGGACCGAGGGGGTGTGTTGCCTCGTTGTGGAGATTCGACTCCTTGTGAGCCCTCAGAGTCCGAACTCCCACCTTCGGATTCACTTGAGGAGGAGGGAATGACGAGCTTTCGCTTTTGTTGGGTCTTCCTCCTTTTCGGTTGTGGGGATGAAGCAACCTTCGGTTGTTTACGCTTCTTGGGAGAAGGTTTTGGGGCTTTGGATGGTTTCTTCCCCTTGTCTGCCTTCTTACCCCTGGCCACCGGTTTGTCGGCATCATGAATCGAGCGCAGCATGTCCGGTGTCAGTTCCCTCGGACCAGATGGCCCTAACTCCTTGATCGCCTTGATCATACTGCTGTCTGAAGGCACACTTCCATACATAGTCTCCGGGATGGAGCCAATGAAGGAGAATTTTGATGCATCCGAGACGATGATCTTCTTGGTATGGAACGTACCAATAGAAGACATCGATGCACCATCAGCAGTTGGGACATCAAACCTGTCCATAGCCCATCTTGTGATCAAGATCCAGAACCGGGCCAACGACACCTCGGAGTGTCGAGAAGTAGAAGAGAGGCTCTGAAGCAGCTGTTGCCAGAGGACAAACCCATAATCCAGGTTTATCCCATTATACACTCCGTACATGATAGAAAGAAAAAGACGACTTGCACCGTCAGATCCTGAGCTCCTCTCTGACAGTCCCTTGAAGAGAACTGTAAATAACCCATTCCACTGGGGCGGTAGGCATGACTTCTTGAACCTGGCGACGGAGGTGAGAACTTCCATGTAGCCCATGTTGTAGAACATGTTGTAGAACATTCCAACCGGAATCATCTCCGGGTTAACTCGCGATGAGTCAGTGGCAAACCCTAACAACGTGCAGAAACGGGGGCGAGAAATGGAAGTCTTGTGATCTCCCACTTCAAAGAATACCCGGTCGACGCCCTTGTCGTAGTAGGCCGTCGCATAGACCTGAGATAGAGCCACCAGTGGCACCGTTTCAATTCTGGACAATGCCTGAGCAAGCTGGGAGTACTTGAGGCATTCGATAACCGGCGACATGTAGGGATCTGAAGCAGCTGTTGCCAGAGGACAAACCCATAATCCAGGTTTATCCCATTATACACTCCGTACATGATAGAAAGAAAAAGACGACTTGCACCGTCAGATCCTGAGCTCCTCTCTGACAGTCCCTTGAAGAGAACTGTAAATAACCCATTCCACTGGGGCGGTAGGCATGACTTCTTGAACCTGGCGACGGAGGTGAGAACTTCCATGTAGCCCATGTTGTAGAACATGTTGTAGAACATTCCAACCGGAATCATCTCCGGGTTAACTCGCGATGAGTCAGTGGCAAACCCTAACAACGTGCAGAAACGGGGGCGAGAAATGGAAGTCTTGTGATCTCCCACTTCAAAGAATACCCGGTCGACGCCCTTGTCGTAGTAGGCCGTCGCATAGACCTGAGATAGAGCCACCAGTGGCACCGTTTCAATTCTGGACAATGCCTGAGCAAGCTGGGAGTACTTGAGGCATTCGATAACCGGCGACATGTAGGGATCATAGGCCAGTGGGTTCAGATCAATGACGAGGCATTGTTGAGGTCTGATGGGAAGAATCTGAGAAGTAGCATGGACGGAAGAGGATTCAGCCATTGTTGCAGGTTTGGAGAAGAAGATAACCGGGAGAGAGTTTGGAAGTATTTTTGCTTTGGAAATTATGGGGCAGTAAAGAGGTAAAAGGTGGTGTTGATGGGTTTTTATAGTAGGTGATAGGAGAGAGAAAGATCGTTTCAAATCTCTTATGGAAATACGAAACGGGTGTTTTTGGAGTGACTGATTGGTGACAGTTGGGACGTGCGATGATCACGTAGGAGAGAGAGTGTCAGATTCCTAGGATCACGCCGCCCAGTAAGCGCCGGTTCAGAGAGAGAAATCGTTTCCATTTCCACACGCGCCTGTAACTTCAGAGATATGACGCTTCGACATTGCACACGCGTCCTCAAGTGTCAGAAAAAGCGCGGCCGTTTCAAATTCACGCGCCCTCCTTTTTACCGTCGTTTGAATTTCTATCCTTTTAACTCCAGCCGAGTCAGCATCTTTTTGTCTTATCCCCTTTTAAACGGCTGTTTCCAATTAATGATCCACGTGTCTAATTTTTGACCACAACTTCATGTGTAACCATCCAGTAAATATCCAGCCTGTAAAATAATTAGTAACGGAATTTTGGAAAATCTTGGATTTTCGTGCAAAGAGTGTAAAAGAAAAAAGAAATAAAGCAACTCTTTTTAGGATAATCTGTGATGTCAATAATGACACGAAACTGATGATCCCGGGCACGAATCTCTTCCTTCAAGGTCCAGAAGAACCTCAAAGTGTTAATGTGGAATCCCGTTGAAGTACGATCAAACATTTATTAAGAAATGTTGAAAGGCTTCTTTTAATTAGGCTAATTAATGGTGGTTTCGCTTTGATTCAACAATGCAATTCTTGATATAAGAACGAATGTGAACAAAGTACCTGTGAAACCAGTGTAGTCTGTTGAACAAGTAGGTTTGAGTTGATTTTGTAGTGGGTTGGATAAATATGAAATCTCAGATAAAAATTTAAAACTGGATCCCATGGGAAGAAATGTTATGGTGTGTAACAATTTCATTGGAATCACGCAAAAAAAAATTGAGATTTCATGAAGGTACATTCGTCAATTCATTGGTGAAAACTTGATCAAGTTAATTGGTCACCGTCAATTCGTTGGTGTTGAATTTTGGGTTTCACTCAGCTCGTAGTGGCACGAAGCTAAGATCATAAACACAGATGTTGTGTAACCATAAACCTCAGTGGTAGTTTCTGAGAGTCTCAAGGGTTACAGTGATGAAACGAATGTTATGGAGAAGTGTAATGGGGATGGTGAAAGAAGACATAGTACCTCTGCTGCGAACAAAAGGACCAAGCAGGAGACTCTGAACTCATGTGAGAAAAGAGTGAGGTAGCTCACGATTAGAATAAATGAGTTAGCCTTATTGGGAAGACAAGGTTTGTGTATACCAGGTCATGAAGGCTATTATTCAAAATCTTATGAGGCTTGGGACACATACAGCAGCATGCTTCTAGGGACACTTAAGTAAGTCATCAAATAGATCCCCATAAACGAATGAGCACACAAATAAATAAAATATTTTTGCAGTTTTTGAAATTTATAATAAAAAAATAAAACAGTAATAGATAAAAATAAAAAAGTAAGAGTTAAAATAAAAATAAGACCCAAAAAAAAACTCTGGAAAAAAATGAAAAACCGAACCCGAACGTTCGGTTGGTTTCGGTTCAGGAAAATTTTGAAAAACCGAACCCGAACCTTCGGTTGGTTCCGGTTCTTGAAAATTTTGAAAAACCGAACCCGAACCTTCGGTTGGTTTCGGTTCTTGAAAATTTTGAAAAACCGAAGAGTTTAGATATGCAATATGAAAAAAAAAAAAACTTTTTACATAAAGAAAAACAAATTTTTAACAAGAAATATACAACACATAAAAACTACCTTTGAAGTAATGAGCGAGTGAAATGGTTGAACCGAACCCGAACGTTCGGTTGGTTTCGCTTCTTACGGTTGAGTTTGAGAGGTAGTGTGAGGTACTGACGCTGATTCCATCATACCTAGCCCTTGCAATATTTTATTGAATGATGCTTCAGGAAGAGCTTTGGTAAAGACATCAGCCAGTTGATCAGTGGTTCTTACGAAGTGAACTTCGACATTTCCATCTTCCACATGATCTTTGATGAAGTGATACCTCAGTGCTATGTGTTTGGTTTTAGAGTGTTGCACTGGGTTATGACAGATCCTAATTGCACTTTCAGAGTCACAATATAGTGGGATCTTCTTCATATTGAGTCCATAGTCTCGAAGTTGACTCTGGATCCAAATCACTTGTGATGTGCAAGATGCAGCGGCAATGTATTCCGCTTCAGCAGTAGACAGCGACACACAAGTTTGTTTCTTGGATTGCCAGCTGACCAACTTCCCATCAAGAAATTGACAGCCACCAGTTGTGCTTTTGCGGTCGAGTCCACATCCTCCGAGGTCAGCATCAGAATAGGCTTGAACGAAGAAGCCTGAATTGGATGGATACCATAGACCTAAGGAGGCGGTTCGCTTGAGATAGCGTAGGATGTTCTTCACTGCCAGCATGTGAGGTTCGCGTGGGTTAGCCTGAAATCGAGCACAATAACACACAGAAAACATGATATCAAGCCTGCTAGCAGTTAGATACATCAGTGAGCCTATCATTTGACGATAAAGCGTGATGTCGACAGCCGGTTTGTCTAGAGAAGGGGTAAGCTTGGTGCCGAATGCCATTGGGACTTTGACTTTTGAGTCTCCCATCATGCCAAACTTTGCTAGGAGAGTCTTTGTGTAAGCTTCCTGATTGATAAAGATGCCTTCGGGTCCCTGTCTTATATTTAAACCAAGGAAAAAATTAATAGGACCCATTGAGCTCATTTCAAACTTAGTCTCCATCAACTTTCTGAATTCAGCTGTTAAGCTGGGATTCGTAGAGCCAAAGATGATGTCATCGACATAAATTTGAACTATCATAAGGTGGTTACCTTCCTTTTTGCGAAAGAAGGTTGGGTAAACCGAACCTTGTTTGAATTTGGACATCTTTAAAAATTTTGTAAGCGTTTCATACCAGGCTCTCGGAGCTTGTTTGAGGCCGTACACTGCTTTATCCAGAATATAGCAATGATTTGGATACTTTTCGTTCACGAACCCAGGAGGTTGCTCCACATACACAGTTTCTTCAAGTTCTCCATTGAGAAATGCACACTTGACGTCCATTTGAAAGACCTCAAAGTTTTTGTGAGCAGCATAGGCCAGAAATATTCTAACTGATTCTAGCCTAGCTACTGGAGTGAACGTCTCTTCGTAATCTATCCCTTCCTCCTGACAGTATCCCTTGACAACCAGACGAGCCTTGTTCCTTATGACATTACCTTCCTTGTCCATTTTGTTTCTAAAAACCCATTTAAGACCAACAACCGAAGCATCTGGAGGAGTTGGAATGAGGCGCCAGACTTTGTTCCTTTCGAACTCGTTCAGTTCGTCTTGCATTGCTTGAACCCAATCAGAGTGATCGAGGGTAGTGTTCACTGTCTTCGGTTCAACTTTTGATACGAATGAGTTAAACATACAAAACTCTACCTTTGAGAACAAAGAAGTCTGTTTTGCCTTCAGTTGAGATCGGGTCAAGACCGTATCAGATACATCACCAACTACTTGAGAGATAGGATGATCTCTGGTCCATTTTGTAAGAGGAGGGTAATTCGGGTCTTGGATCTAGTTCAGCATTGATCATCTCTTCGGGCTCAGATTGGCTATCGTCATCAAGCGTCATATCATCATGCTCCCCCTCAATTGATGAGTCTTGAGAAACATGAGTTTCAGGGGTTTCTTGTGGTGCTGGAGTTTCAGGCATTGAAGCACCTTCGTTTGGAGGGGCACCTTCGGTTGGAGAGGTACCTTCGGTTGGTGAAGGACCTTTGGGTGAAGTGGTAGAGCTTTGCTCCCCCTCGACATGAGAACTTGGCTCCCCCTCGACTGAAGCATTGTTGGTTGGAGAGTCATCAGTGGGCGATTCTCCTTCATGCATTCTTCTTGCAGCATCTTCGACAATCTGCTTCATATGATCTATCTTGTTGTCAGCTGCACCTGCTTCGGAGAGAGAAGCTTTTTCCGGTTCGTCAAAGAGTTCCAGAAATTTCTCGTACAAATTGGCGATTGAGACTGTGACTTGGCCAGTTTGAGGAAATATTTCCCCGGCAGTGTCATCTATGGCCTGTAGCTTCTTGACGTAGTTGTCGTCGAAGGTCACATAGTATGTCTCTTCAATCCTTCTTGATCGTTTGTTTAGGACCCTATACGCCTTGGATGTGAGTGAGTAACCCAGAAAGATTCCCTCGTCAGCTTTGACGTCAAACTTGTTGCGGTGTTCTTTAGAGTTAAAGATGAAACACCTTGAGCCAAAAACGTGGAAAAATTTCACATTGGGCTTTCTGTTGTTTAATATCTCATATGGTGTGAGCGTGAATCGCTTGTTGAGATAGGACCTGTTTTGTGTATAACAAGCAGCAGAAATAGCGTCAGCCCAAAAATAAAGAGGTAAGGAAGCGAAACTTAACATAGTTCGGGCAGCTTCACACAGAGATCGGTTTCGTCTTTCGACTATCCCGTTCTGCTGTGGTGTGTAGGGAGCTGAGAAATTATGACTAATTCCCTTTTCTGCAAGAAACTCTTCAAACTCCCTGTTCTTGAATTCTAGACCATTGTCGCTCCTGATGTTTCGAACGACCTTCTTGAGCTGGACTTCAATTTGCTTGATAAACACTTTCAGCTTTTGAGTCGCTTCAGATTTGAGCTTTAGAAAGAACACCCATGTAAATCGAGAGAAGTCATCAACGATAACAAGAATGTACTTGCTACCACCGATGCTTTCAATAGATGAAGGACCACACAAATCGATATGAAGCAATTCGAGTGGTTCAACAACTTTTGTGTTAATTATGGATGGGTGACTTTGACGACTATGCTTTCCCATTTCGCATGCAGCACACAAATGCTCTCTGTCAAACTTGAGCAATGGAAGACCCCTAACGTGACCTCCAGTGACAAGTCGGTTGATGTCTTTGAAATTGAGATGAGAGAGTCTTCGGTGCCACAACCAGCTTTCGTCGGATTGAGCTTTCGATAGCAGACATATGGCTGGGTTTCCTTTGATGGGTTTCATGTTCAGAGGAAACATTTCACCCTTTCGCTCTGACTTCAGAATCACTTTCTTTGTCTTTTTCTCTATGATTTCAGAACCTTCATCATCGAATGAAACTTTGAGACCTGTACCTCCAACAAGCTGAGATACACTGATGAGGTTGTGTTGAAGCCCTTCCACATAGGCCACCTTCCTTATGGTAAAATCACCATTCGTTATCATCCCATATCCCTTTATGGTGCCGAAAGAGTTATTTCCAAACTTAACGTTGCCACCATTTGCAAGAGATCTGTATTCCCTGAGTTCCTCTTTCCTCCCTGTCATGTGACACGAGCAGCCACTGTCGATGTACCATTCTTCGTCAAACTGCTCGTCACTTATAACCTGCAAAAATTAAGCAGATTTAGGAACCCAAAGTTTCTTGGGTCCATGTGAGCTTTTCATGGGAACAGGAATAGTAAGAGAGATGTCAACTAGATATGTTTGTTTTATTAGAGTTGTTTCATCTTTCTTTTTAATGGTAAAGACTTTTATTTTATTGACATTAGGGATGTTCGTTTTGGACTCAGGTTTGGATTCATCGACCTTTTGCTTTCCCTTCTGTTCAGCAGATGGATGAGGTTTTTGAGAATCAACGGAATTAGCGTTAGAGCAAGATGGAGATGAATGGTTGGAAGTAGAAGAACGAGAGGAATTAGGAAGAGAGGATTTGGATTTGGATGGAGATATCTTCCTTGCTGATGACTCTAGGTGACCCTTTTGCTTTTGATCGTTGGTGGGGTTAACCTTTGAGTCTTGTTCCTTTTTTATTTCGGAGCCGAACCTCTGTGTTCGGTTGGAGTTGTTCTTGGAACCGAACCTTTGGTTTCGGTCGAAGTCCTTTTCAGAACCGAACCTTGGCTTTCGGTTGGTGTTTTCTTGTGAACCGAACCTTGACTTTCGGTTGGTATCTTCTTGCGAACCGAACCTTGACTTTCGGTTGGTATCTTCTTGCGAACCGAACCTTGGCTTTCGGTTAGTGGAACTTTCAGGCTTTCGTACAGGATTGTTTTCATACTTCAGATTTTTGTCCTTGTGTGTATAGTATGCGTTTTGGGAGTGCCAGAATTGTTTCCTTTCAGAAAGATTTTTCCTGTATCTTTGGTTCCTCTCTATCTTCTTATCCCTCATCTGCTTAGGTTGATGATGAACGTTCGCTTTCGTTTTTGCTGTCACTTTGACTGATTCCTTTTGAACTTCAGGAGTTTTTCTTTGAGCAGAGGGAGCAGATGGAATATCTGAAGAAGATTCAGTTTGCCCTGAGGAAGTGGAAGGAGTATTTGATGAAGTTTCGCTTCGAGCTGTAGGTGTTGAAGGAATGTCTTCTTTTGCTAAACGATTATCCTCTTGAGGAATTTCTTGGGTACCACTTGTACTTGGTTCACTGAAATTATCAGGCTTGTTCAAGGGTTCAGGTATGTACCTCCCTTTCTTCATCCAGGAGGTTCTTTCAGAAAGACCAACGGTTTCGTTTCCATTATCAATAGGAGCTTCCCAGAAATACTCATCACAGCCATCATCATTGTCTTCGTTAACAATAGCTGTGAGTTCAGCTGTTTGATGTTCGGTTACTCCAGTCACTTTGTATACTTGATTTGGAGTGGTCCTGACCTTTTGATATACAACAGCCTTTTCTACTAGTTTCGGGGACTTTTGTTGGGACAATCTAGCGAATTCCACAGAGTTTTCAGAAATAAGATTTTTATGGTTTTCAGTTTCGCTTTTAACAAATTCTGAGCAGTCAACCGTATCCTCCACAGAAATCTCACTCATGTTTTCGTCCTCGTTAAGCTCAGATGCATTTTCAACATCGATTTTGTTTTCTGAGCTTACGTTGGCGTTAAGAGAGTCAAATTTTTGCATGGTTTCGGTTCTCAGTTTAAGTCGGTCATTTTCGTCCAAAAGGTTTTTGAGCATGTCCTTGTGGTCTTTGGACTTAATGAAGGACTCAATTTTGTCCAGTCCATACATATAGGTTGGATTGACATCATCAGACGATATCACACTCTCACAATTGTAAGCTTCGGCATCGATTTCATCCTCCTTAAATTCTAGAAAGGGCAAAATCATGCGATGGATCTTTTGACCTATCTCACAGTCCAAGTGAAGTTGAGTAATATTGGAATATAAACGTTTAGCTATTAAACAAAAAACATTTCATTGTTTTAACAATTTCAAATTGTCTCTCTGCAAATAAATGTTTTCGTCTTTAACTTTAATTAATTCCGACTCTTTTAACTCAATCCACATTCGCCGCTCCTCACTCTTCGACGCCGCCCTGCTTAATTGATCAGTCAGGTTAGAATTGGTGACTCGAGTTTGAGTTAGGCTACTATCTAAATGAGAAATTCTTGTATTAATATTTCTTAGATCTTTCTTGTAAGAGGATGGTGGTACTTTAGATGAAATAAAAGCAGATTGTACCTTCTTTATCAGTTCATCGAGTTCATTGAACTGCTGGCTGAGTGGTTTGGCCGTAAAGCACATATCCTCCTGCACCTTCGGTCCATTGCTTCCTCCATCGGTGTTGTATCCCCTCATTTAAGACACTTCAGTCACCATGAAGCATTTCCACCACTGCTTTCCTCCTTAGCCACATATGCCTTTCCATGAGTAGGCTTCCTCACTTCTTCGTCTTCTGAGTCAGTAGACCAAACTTCAGTGCTACCGAACTCATCGTCATTGACCGAACCCTGCACAATAAGAGCATTAATAGAAGGGTTAGCGGTAGACTTCTTCTTTCTCAACTCATCCAATCTCTTCTGCAGCACAGCTTCCTCATCATTTCCATTGTCCTTTTCAGCCATCTTCTTAAGAACACAGTCCTTAGCGTAGTGATTCTTGCCACCGCAATAGAAACAGCTTACTCCGGAATCGCCATCTGCTTTCGGTTCCTTTTTGGGCTCCTCAGCTTTCGGTTCATTGTTTGCTTTTTCTGAGCTGTAACTCCCCTGCCAGTTTTGGTTTTTGTTGTTGGGGAATCTCTTCTTTATGAACCTCTTAGGATTGGATACCATCATGGCATAATCCTCAGTTGAGAGGTCATATTCTTCCAAGTTGAGCTCTTCATCCTCCATCACAGCTTTACTTTTAGATAGGAGGGCCAACGAACCAAGACTGGAGACAACATTCTTCTCTTGAACCACAATCTTCTCTTGGGACTTTAGAATACCCACCAGTTTCGCCAAAGAATATGATTTAAACTGTTCATGGGCTTTGACTGTGGAAACAACTGCTCTCCATTCAGATCGCAGTCCGTTCAAGAAAGTAACCTTTTGTTCGATGAGCTTCCTTTCAATGTCGTGTTTGATCATCTTGCTGAGAAGATGATTGAAGCGATCAAACGTCTGGGTCACAGTTTCTTCGGCCCCTTGCCTGAATTCACCAAATTCAGATAGAAGCAAGGTTTGAATGGAATGTTCAAGATCTTCATCTGTGGAATACAGTTCGCGAAGTCTATCCCACACTTCCTTCGCCGTAGTGCATGAGCTGACCAGCCTGAATGTGTCGGACTGAAGGGCGAATCTGATCAACCTAAGTGCCTTAATATTGCACTGGAGTTTGTCTTTTTCATCTTGCGCGATATTCGTCACGTCCTTGAGCAGATCATTGTACTCTTTTTGCGTCTTAATGATTCTGGACGTCGTAGAATGAGAAAACGGTCCACTGATGATGGCTTCCCATATGAGATAACCATTGTCCTCCGATCCAATCACATAATCTTCGAAATGATGCGCCCATACTTCATAGTCATGGGTGTACAAGATTGGAATCTTTGTCGTTGAACCGATGCTGTTGGAAATATTAATAGGGTTTGATTGCGTTGCGTCCATAATGATCGTAAAAACCTGTTCAAAGATCAGACTTGTAATAAAGCAGATTAGGGCAAAACAATAAATACTAAGATACATCAATTAAGATGACGGCTCAATAAATATCAATGATTGCGGAAAAACCCTAATGGAAATCTTTTTCACAGAAAAGATGTGTATCGATTACACAGCCTCCCGCTCTGATACCAATTGATGGGATTAAAACAACTTTTAATCTAAGAAGATCGATTAGATCTTGAACAAGTATATGAATTTAAAACAGTAAAAACGCAATAATACGAACAAACAGCTTGAATCAAACGTGTCGAATGATTAAATAAAATCCTTAGAAGAGCTCGATTAAGAACATCAACTGTAAAGGATTGGAAGATTACAAGAACGATTACTGGAAAATATTGTACTCTTGATCAATCGCTATGTCGATAATCTCTAGAATCTTAACCTAATATGCATGCAAGCATTTAACTTATATACAATACATAAAAGGCTCTCGGTTGGACAGGCCCAAACCGGAGAATAAAAGGCTAATCTAACGAGCCCAAAAGACGCAACATCAAAACTCTTTTCAGCCCAACACAATCTTTTAGAGCCTACCGTACACAGTATATATATATATATATATATAAAGAAAATGCTGATTCGATGTTGTTTGGTCACAATTATTTGACCGGTTTTGCTACGATTGACTTTTGGACATGGTTGTATGCAAATAGTCTTAGAGGATGGTTGTCATGTGATGTAAGTAACATAACTATTTGCTCATTACATACTATGCTTCCAATAACAATACTTACTTTACTACAAAAATAAATAAATAAATTAATATGACAGCACATCATGATGTGGATTTCATTACTGCTAGAGTGTAGAGTGGATAATGCTCGGTGGACAATTATGCCATCAACTTTCAACACTGATACATTTAACTGAAGCGATATGGTTGACGAATCTGTTAACTCAGCTTGGGAAGAGTGTGATACAATATAATTTAGTTGGATTACATTATCGGAGTAGAAATATACTAATCAATTATTTCTAACATTTATTGTAGCTCTACATCCCAATCAATTTACCACATGCTCATTTGTTTTTGGGTGATTTGGATTTGAAAACATTCAAAATGACTATATACGATAATCATTGGAAGGGCGGCTACTGTTCGGAAAATGAGGATTATTTTATAGGTATGAGAGCCAAATCCACAAACTACTAGTTGAAGTCAACAAGATCAACCTCGAAAAAGCCCAAGACGTGCCATGTAGCAGAGGGGATTGTGGCGTGTTTTTGTATTTGTTCATGGAGGCGTTAATCATTGGGAAATCAATTTCTATACAGGTGAAAACCGTTCCATGGGCTATAGGTTATCGAAAAAGACTAGCGGAATTTTTTTGAGGTATAAGGCTAAAGATAGTTTGAACATCGTATTTGTATTTGAATATCGAGTTTTTGTGTTAGTTTATGTATTTATTAGTTGGTTGTTGATTTAATTGCATTTTATATTTTATAAAACCAAAAGTTATACAATTTATAAAAACAAAACTTATACATTATATAAAACTAAAATTTAAACTAAACGAAAAACCATATGTTACATGAAAAAAAAAAAGATAGAAAGAAAACATATTCGTGAACCATTGTTCGGAATCGTACTCCGGAATTCCGGAGACATCTCCGGAACAATGTGTTTTAAAAAAATGTGGTTACATTATAAAAAAAATAATAATAAAAAATGGGTCTTTTTTGTCAAAAAGATCATTCATAAGGTTAGATTACAATTTACGTATAATAATAAGTTAACCCTCCTTTATCTCTCGAGCCTCATTTCTGTTTATTTTTGGTTCTTTTCATGTAGGATAAATTTCGAAAAGAAGAAGAATAAGTTTTTGATCCGGTACTCTATTGTTTAATTGATGATTATGAAATGTGTTGTTGCTTTAGTTTGGGTATTACTCCTTTGTTTTCTTTATCAACGTCTCCTTTGTTTTCGTTATCCGTTCAATTTCTACAACTCAATCTATGTTTTCCTTTCTGGTAAGTATTTTTGGCACCCTATGGTACTATATCAACTCAAACTTATTCTTGTATATTAGATAGGACATAAACATTGTATATTGGTTCAATTTTTTAGGGAAATATATCAAATGTATATGAGGAGAAAGCATCTTGATAAAAATTTCACATTTTAGAATTTTGTTATCTTAATAAAAATTTCCTAATTGTTGTGTTTAATTTGAAGGTTTGTTGAATTTTTTTGATAACTAGGTCAACTTTTGTTTATTTGTCAACCCTTCAACCAATGGCTTAAAGGGGGAAAACCTATTGTGTTCGAAGCTTAATATAGCATATTGAACAAGATAACCGGTAAGCTCTAAATTTTATATATCCGTAGAGCATTGTAGAGGATTAAGGTTGTAATTTGGGGACACTTTTTGTGTTTTATTTTAGGTTATGCTTACATCTTTTTTGTCTTTATAAATGTAATAAATTGGTTGTGTTACATGCATCTAAAAGTATAGCGACCAGATATTCCTAGCAGATTTTGAATCGAAAACACGTACACATCACTCAGTGGAAATATAATCAGTATGTTTCACAATGTTGACATTAATCACATACTAGAAAACATTAAGGTATCAAAACACTATGTTAGGAGTCGTCGAAAAAGTTATAGGCAAATTGTTGTACTTTTTTTTGTTTATTTCTATACTCTCTTTTTTATAAGAGAACCTTTTTAATCTCGTCGGAAGATTAATTAAAAATCTAAAATGTTTTTTTTACAAAAATAATGCAATATTAAATAATGTTATATTATGTTAAATAACTCTAATAACATTATGGAGTTTTATAACAATCATAAGCTCAACATCTTCTGATATTTATTATTATTGATAATGCATTCGTTAGATAGATTTGACATACAAGAAAGAAAACACTTTAAATTTTTAATTTTGCAACTTCGTGACGTTGACGGTCTTTCACTAACTAAATTGTTACAAAATCACTAAAATAATCATTATAACAAATTTCAGCAATTCATTATTTCATTATTTTTCAAAAATCTAATATTACAAAAAAAAAAAAACTTTAAAAAAGTCATTTCTCCAAAATACATGTTGCATCATATATAAAGGCCTTTTAGTTTTTTTAGAATAACAAAAAGTATACTACGAAGAAAACAAATAAAACAAAACCCGGAAAGAACAACTATAACTTACACAACTTTATGGGATGACCAAGGACCAAAATACCCTTCCAGTAACATTGAGACGGTTCAAGTCAAACATAGTTTTTTTAGGCTCAGTTATGTTATTAACAGTATGTCATTAAGGTGTCATTAAGATGAATGTTTGATAAAGTTGTTAGGTGACAAACTTAACCTTCTTTTCACATGATAGGATTGAAGATGAGGGTCTCTTTTTTGGATGTGACCATTCGGAAGTTAGAAGGATGTGTAGCTACTGACGAGCTGAAATCAAGCAAGTTAGCAGAGAACTATTTTTTAGATATTTTCATTAAGAACATTTTGGACAAATCAAACATTAATATTATATTAAACAAAGTTTTTTCATTCCCTAATTCACAACTAGTTGCGACTTGTAGTGGGACCGCTGCCGAACTACCACCTGACCGTTGTCGGAGCACTGCCGGACCACTGTCGGACCACCGTCAGAGTAACAACAAATTTAGTAGTATTTTTCAGGACGTATTTACAACTTAATATAACAAACATTGTAATTTTCATTTCTTTGGTGATAAAGTTTAACACATATCATTTCATTTTTGTAGCAAAATGTACAAAATCTTCATAAAAAAATAAAATTATGCCTTGAAAATTTTAATTTTCTTTTTTCTAATTTGTAGATTTTTTTAAAAACATATCATGTGGATATATGCACAGTTTAAAATACCATATTCAAGTTTAATTAAAGTTCAAATTAACTAATACAACCTTTAATATTTTTGTGCATAATTTTTGCCATATTTTAACACAAAAAGTATATAAAACATATACAAATTAATACAGTCCGTGTTTAGTTTAATACATAAAATTCACATTATAACATAATACAATCCAATATACACTAATTGATATTTTTAAAAAAGTCAAACACAAACACTACCACTAACTACCACACGCCACCATTAACCACATGTGCCACCATCGCAATCATTGTTCCTTCAAAATCAGATCTGTATATAAAATCATTAATTGATAGCTTAAATATTATATTCACAATTTAATAAACCAATTAATTTACTTATTATAAATTTAATGCAAAATAATTATAAACACTAATGTATTCTTACATATTTATACAAGCCAAAAAATTAATATATTCACGAAAAACTAATACAAAAACGTTCACACATAAATAATTCGTATTTTAACATAAAATCATTAAGTCGGTGCTTATACAATCAATTCACTGTTTAAACAGAAAATTCACAACTTAATGCCATCAATTAACATTTTTAAACACAAAAATCACATTTTAATAAAAAATCCACAACTTAATATAGTCAATTCACAATTTAAAGTAAAAACTCATAGGTTAATGCAATTAATTTATAGTATAAACATAAAAATCATAGCTTAATATATAAAATTCACAACTTATTACAATAAATTCACAGTTTAGTGCTCAATAAGTATAAATTCCCAACCATGTTATCAACTTAAAACTCTTAATACAGTCATTTCGCAGTTTAATACACAAAATTCATAATTTAATGCAATAAATTCACAATTTAATACAAAAAATTCACATCTAAAACACAAAAATCACAGTTTAATACAGAAATTATTCATATTTTATCATAAAATCCATATAAGATTCACAACTTAACATAGGCGATTCACAACTTAGTATTGTCTATTCATAGCTTAACACAATTCATTCAAAGTTTAATCACAAAATTCATATAGTTGAAGTTTAAGAACGAGAAGATATACACATTAGATATGTAGCAAAATAATATATTCACAACTTAACTTTAAGAAGATCACAACTTAATGAAGGGTTTAGAGCATTCTAACACTCCTATGGTGTACATGCAATCCTAGAAACCTTGGATCTAAGATACATGCAAATATCTTTTTCCAAGGTTCTTAACCTAACTAGCATGACATGGGGAACTTTGAAACATAATAAGCTAGTAGAGTTACATACCTTTTAGTAGTGGTTGATTGCTTGGAGTTTGAGAGCCTGACACCAATAATGTGGATGCCTCAAATGGAAGTTACAAATCACCACAAACCTTGGAAACTTGAGAGAATAATAGAACACTTCTAGAAATCCCCACCCTTAGTTCTCACAAAAAAACTAGTTTCATTTCAAGTGCTAAAGACTCCTTTATATAGTGTGGTGGATTAGGGTTACATCCTTGTAAACCTTAATACTCATGACCTTTCATTTTCATGAGATCCATGGGGTTAAAGCTCCATGGACTATCCATGGACTTACCATGCAAGCCTAGCCCATTCTAAATAAACATTAGCCCACACTATATAAATACATGAGTCCATATTTAATTAGTCACACTTTTGATCACAAAATTAATTCTAAATTAATTTTAGATCAATACTAATTAAATAATATGATTTCTTATTAATATATTACAACTTATAATATATTAATAAATCATAACTTATACAATTCTCAAAAGATTATCCATATAAATTGTTCGGGTGAAGTGCAACCCAAATGGACCATGCTGGGTCAGGTCAAGTACATCTCAAATATAGTTATGGACTTAGACGCCTTATCCAACAGTCTCCCACTTGGATAAGTCTAATAACTATAGTTACAATTATGACTTCAGGAACCAACTGGCAATCCTAGCTCTTAAAACTCTGTTGAACTATGAAGTATCATTCTAGATAAGGGACCATATAGTACTCTGTTCTAGATATCAGCTGGACAAATACATGGAACAATGTCTTACTTGTTGTGCAACAGTTTGTTTCCCGATTTCTGATTTGTCTGACATAGAACGTAATTGAACACATCAACTTAGTTCTGACTGGGCCCGGTACATAGGTCACAACAAAATCATCGAGGATCCCATATATCGCTTCTAATCCAAGAAGGAACAGATAAACTTCGACTCAAATGCTTGTTCTACTACTTGTTGAATTATACACAAAGGCACATTTTATAACATCGAGTTACCAATGCGTTTTCGCACAATCAATGTATAACCAACTCATAGGTAACAACTCATATCTCTAGGTTTGAAGACTTATATGATATTACCGTCTCACGATCACTCAAGATAAAGTCCATGAAGTGATACAAGTGAGCGTGGGTTGATTCCAATACTCAGAACTTATGAGCACTCATGAGTGTTGTAGCAACACTTTGCTATCTCCAACATCTTATACATCTACAAGCCAACTCATGAAAGTATTGATTCATATCTACTTCCAACATATAACCGACTGTGGAAAATTTGAATAATAACATAATTATTCTGGAAGTCAAAACATGCAAAATGAAATGATAGTAAACGATTGACAAAAGATAGTAACACTTTACTCATAAATCAACAACAACTTTTATTCATCATCAAATGTCAATTACACTTTACACATTTCAAAGCTATCTAATTACTAAAACTAATATCATCCTTTAGCCCTATGCACCTCACATGATGGATATGCTTAATCCTACTCAGTCCCTTCGAGAGGGGATCTCCCGGGTTCTCATCCGATGGTACCCTCTTTGCCACAAGGAGTCCTTCTTCTATTTGATGTCTGATAAAATGGTATTTTATGTCAATGTGTCAAGATCTGCCATGATCTCTCGTTTCCTTGGCTAAGGAAACCACACTATTGCTGTCATAGAAAATCTCCATAGGGTCCTTTATAGCTGGTACAACTCCAAGGTCTCCGATGAAGTTCTTCAGGGATATCGCCTCATTTGCTGCCTCGCTTGCCGCTATATACTCTGATTCGCAAGTTGAATTAGCCATTGTCTCTTGCTTGGAACTTTTCCAAGTAATAGCTCCTCCGTTTAAGGTAAAGACCCAGCCTGGCTGAGCGCGGAAATTATCCCTATCAGTTTGGAAGCTAGCATCACTATACCCTACTACTCTCAAATCATCACTCCCACCAAGGGTAAGGACCCAGTCCTTAGTCCTCCGTAGGTACTTGAGAATGTTCTTTACCACAGTCCAATGATCCTTTCCATGATTCCCCTAATATATGCTGACCATGCTCAATGCAAAGACCACATCAGGAAGAGTACAAGTCATATCATACATGATTGAACCTACAACGGAAGCATAAGGAACTCGATTCATCTCTGCTATCTCAGCCTCTATACTCGGGCTCTGGGTCTTACTCAGTCTGGTGTTACTCTGGATTGGTAACTCACCTTTGTTGGATTTCTGCATGTTGAACCTTTTCAACACTTTATCCACATAGGTGCTTTGACTAAGTCCAATTAGTCTTTTACTTCTGTCTTTCAAAATCTTTTCCCTAGGATATAGGCAGCTTCTCCAAGGTCCTTCATAGCGAAACACTTACCAAGCCAGGACTTCACTTCCTGCAGAGTTGGGATGTCATTTCATATAAGTAGTATGTCATCCACATACAATACCAAAAAGCTAACTATACTCCCACTAACCTTGACATATACACAAGATTCAGCTTTACTCCTCGAAAAGCCAAACTCTTTGATTTTCTCATCGAAACAAAGATTCCATATGCGAGGTGCTTGTTTCAATCCATAGATGGATTTCTCAAGCTTACACACTCTATTAGGGTACTCTGTGTTGACAAAACCCTCTAGCTGACTCATGTAAACATCCTCAACCAACTTTCCATTAAGGAAAGCGGTTTTGACATCCATTTGCCATATTTCATAATCATGAAATGTAGAAATGGCTAGCATAACCCTAATAGACTTAATCTTCGCTACTGGTGAAAAGGTCTCATCATAATCAACTCCCGGAGTTTGAGAAAAAACCCTTTGCAATCAGTCGCGCCATATAAGTGTGTACATTGTCATACATGGATTGTATCTCTCTATCCATAGCCTCTTTCTATTTAGCATCCTCAGGGCCTACCATGGCTTCCGTGTAGCTGTTAGGTTCATCCAGACTTACCAGTGTGCTATCACTGATAAGTGTATCACCTTCCACAGTAATATAGAAACCATAGTAATGCTTAGGTGCATTCCTAACTCTCGTGTAATGCCTAAGAGATACATAATCTTCTTTCTGATCAACATGAGTTTCGTCCTCAGGTTGATTGCTAGGGTTTAAGGTTCCTTCACCACTTGAATCTTGAATTTCTTCAAGGTCAATTTGCCTCCCACTGTTTCCTTGGCTTATGAACTCTCTCTCGTGAAAGACTCCTTTCCTTTCTTCAAAGACCACATTATCAATGGGTATGTAGAAGAGGCAACCAAAGGATCTCTGTGGGTAGCTGATGAAAATACACCTCTCACTTCGAGGTTCGAGCTTATCATGAGTCGCGCGTCTCACGAAATCCTTGCAACCCCAAATCTTGATATGGTCTAGATTGGAAACTTTTCCAGTCCACATCTCATGAGGTGTTTTGGAAACCTTTTTGGTAGGGACTAGATTAAGGATATGGGAGACAGTCTCTAAGGCATACCCCCAGAATGAGATTGGTAGCGAAGCTTAACTCATCATGGAACGAACCATATCCAACAAGGTTCGGTTGCGCCTCTCAGCCACACCATTAAGCTATGGTGTCTTAGGAGGTGTCAATTATGAGATAATCCCACATTCCTTAAGATAGTCAAGGAACTCTGTACTAAGATACTCACCACCTCGATCGGATCGAAACATCTTAATGTTCCGACCCAACTGATTCTCCACTTCCTATTTAAATTCCTTGAACTTTTCAAAGGTTTCTGACTTATGCTTGGTTAAATAGACATATCCATATCTACTAAAATCATCAGTAAAATTCACATAGAAGTGGTTAGCAACTCTTGTGGAGGTTCTGAAGGGTCCACACACATTAGTATGTATGAGGTCCACCAAACCCTCACCCCTAGCACAAGTACCAGTGAAGGGTGACTTTTTATTTTCCCAAGCAAACAAGATTCACAACTATCATCCGACTTTAGGTCAAATGACTCTAAGACTCCATCCTTTTGGAGTTGGCCTATGCGTTTCTTGCTTACATGTCCAAGACAACAATGCCATAATGATGCTTTATCCAAGCTATTCGAAGAATCAATACACAACACATTGTTTCCTAGGTTATCTACAAACGACACAGTTTCATACACACCATCACAATGTAATGCTTTAAAAGAAAGAACATTATCAAAGAAAGCATTAATACCACCACATTCATTATCAAATGAAAAGGTAAAACCTTGTTTGTACAAACCATAAAAGGAGATAATATTTCTCGCCATTTCGGACAAGTAACAACACTTATTCAAATCTAATGTAAACCCATTACTTAGCAACAAAGAGTAAACTCCAAGGTGATAGGTGAAGCTTTCCTATTCCCCATGATTTAGTTTATCTTCCCATGCTCCACATTTGTGACAACCCGATATTTCAATTCTATGTAATGACTTAAAAAGACAAGTATTGTAACCACTTTTGAAAGTAATGAATTTGTCTTTGAAAATAAAATGTACAAAAGTCTCTATTTTGGTTACCTACTACGTTAGATATCATTAAACCGTGAGCGTACATAAAAAGAACGTCCAAATCTGACTTCGTATGAGGAAGTTATGATTTTTCCAAGTTCGGTATAGCGGTAGACAGCTAAAAACTCGAAACAGAGATCGAACGACTTTTGGCCGGAATGACCTAAATGAGAATCGAAGGTCTCAATAATGCTATTTCAACGGTAAAAATTTTGGCAAAAACAGACATCGGATAAAGAAGTTATGGATTTCTAACGAACTTTTCTTACCCCGACCTTTTAAAAATAAATAATAAAAATAATTTCAAAATTTGCCGAAGGAGTATAAACGAAAGTTGTAGAGCGTAGTCTCACCTACGCGTGGATATAAAGAATATCGAAAACAGAGTTTGTATGAAGAACATATGAATTTTTGAAGTTTACTAAATAATAAAAATATAAATTTAAATCAAATTTCGGTATTATCCGAAGGGGGAGTCACCGGCCCAATCCAAGTTACGCCCGGCGTAACAGCGTACGCCCAACGTACTCGAGGACTAGGCCTCGGATCGTCCACGTCGCCCCCTATGCGAAGCTATGCCCTGTCCCATCCGAGCATCCGAGGCAGTCGAGGATGCGGTCACGCATGACGCACACGTACACCCAGCGTACCGAGGCGGTTCCCAGACCCTATAAAAGGGATGCGAAGGTTCCGGGGAAAATGCTCATTTCCTCTCATCTTTCTTGTGTTTTTACCTCGTTTTTCGTGCACGCGATATCCCGAAGCCCCGGTTTCCATACTCAAGCCCCGAAGGTCGTTTTTGCTCCCGAGATTCCCGAGAAACCCGAGAAAATCTGCTTTCTCGAGTCAAAGTTCTGCTCGGTTTTCATCTCGCCTTCTTTGATCTTTCAAGTGAGTTCATACCCCTATAAACTACGCTTTTAAATGTTTGATAAATGCTTTGTATACAATATTAAGGGGGGAAATGCAAGTAAAACACGCGGTTATTATCGTGTGTAACTTAACAATTCACTATATAAATTTTTTATCTAAGTAATCATATGTTATTCATAAACTACTACATGAGTATTCTCGTATGAAATATACATTTTCAATAACACCTTGTCTTGTGGAAATAAAACGTGTTTATATATATATATATATATGTATATATATATATATATATATATATATATATATATATATATATATATATATACAAATCAAATGCTCCATTATTACATTAGGTATATGTGATCAGTTAAGTCACTTTACGTGTTATACTTTACATAATGAGTGAGCATTACACTAGGGTTTACTATATGAACGAAACACACTTTGAAAAACTATAATAGGTATAGTTTACGAGGAAATCATGAACATTTAGATACTAGGAATACTACATCAAAGAGATATTTTCATGTACAAGAACAAATGGACATTTTCATACGTAAATCTGTTTTATACTAAATTTTGTGAGACATTTCACGTACTTTTGAGTATGCATTTTAAGTCCTGTATTATATACCATAATCCCTTGTAGGGGGAGCATGATACTTGTGTATAGATCTATATGGGATTGACAATCCCACACCTAAGTTGTTAGCTACACTTAGGCCGGCAGGCCTGGGGTGACAAACGTCATAACTTTCCAACGCCTGAACAACGTTGATATAGACATCCTGGTCAAATAGCATGGTTATAAGACTCACATGGAGTATTAAAAACACATTGATTTACGGGGTTTTTCAAATGCCTTAAAGATTTGCACATAAAACTACTATTTTAGGCATGAAAAGCACTATTGCATTATAGCTTTGGAACAATCAAATTACCATCTACTATAGTAGAAATTGTGGGATTTTCTTGGAACATTTAACATGAACAAAACATTTTCATTCTTTTCATATAAACATTGTCACTAAATACTTATGAACTCACCAGCTTAAATGCTGACCTACTCTTTCAAAGCCACTTGTATTTCTCAAGGATTAAGTAATACAGGTAAACTGCAGCTTTTGAAGAAGGGACACTGCGACGTCAGTTTAATTTCATTTTAAACATCATATTGTAATTTCTTTTGAAACAAGTACCTTTCAAACAATGTAAACTTTTAAATTACATATGTGATGGTTGTATTGCTTTCTTTACTATGTATTCAATTGTTGCGATACTACATGAAGTCATCCGCCCTCGAACGATTCCGCCGTTCTGGTTTGGGGGTGTGACAGATTGGTATCAGAGCATTGATTATAGTGAACTAAGTATATCGAACCACATAAGATCTACAAACTATAAATGCATAGGGACTCAAGGTCTCTGACAAAACGTTTTTACACCTAAAACCTCGTTTCATTTAATTTAGATTATTTGGGTCGTAAAAGTACAAATACATGCATACAACGATATATTTTCATGGTTAGAACTATACAAGAAGTATTAAGACGAGTTGGACACTACGATTAGTTCTCGATATATGTAATCGAATTTGGGACGAATATAGCCTGATCAACTATATTTATCCGAGATTGGACTAACGTATGTCGAGGAATGGTCGTAGTGTGACAAGTCAAAACTTACCAAAATAAACACTAGTATCAAACAAACAAATTTAAAAACTATAGGAGTATTTGGTGCATGCAATAGTTTAATTGACATATTTAGTGCTACATGTTTTCAAATTTTGTTCAATTCTTATAACCCTATTCTCGTATAGTCAAATGGCTGGATTCCACCCACCAGGGGACCCCTACTACCTGAACCAGGGCAATGGAGGATGGGTAGAGGAAGATGCCAAAGAGGATGAAGAACCTATCGAGTTGGAGGAAGGGGATGACTCTGGGATATACTCAGAACCAGAAGTAGTCGACCCTCCTGCCGCTCAACCTCCCACTATTAGGAGGAACTTTCAGGGACCGACTCCCGTTTGGGGAAGTCACCTCCACCATTGGAGCCAACAACAAGGGATACATCCTCCCTATGGTATGTGTCGGGACTTCTACGACATCAGGGACGGAGGTTCAGCCGACCGAGCACTCCCGGTCATGGTGGGCAAACTAGCCAACCAGTCCTATCAATCCGGGGTCCAAGAAAACCGACTTCGCGAAGTCAACGTGGAAGTACAAGTTCACACTTCCGACATCCGTCGACTGGATAGGTTACATGATGACACCCATCTTTGCGCCGACGCATTCCAAGCACAAATGATTGCAGCTCTCGCAGAGATGAGGGAACAACAAGCCGACTTCGATAGGCGTCTTATGGAAGCAAAGCAATCAGACGCGGAGTCAAGCTCCAAGCGCAACCTACGTCGCAAGTAGTGCTTGCTAAATCCCAAATTTTGTTATAGATTAGGAACTCAGCTAAAAGTCTTACTTTTCTTTAACTTCTGTATCGGAGATCCTTAGAAGGGTCGAAAATTTTCCTAACTCCAAATGTGACTCGGCATGTGTTTAATATATCTGAAGAAATTTCGTTATGTGTAAATTCTTTGACTACCACTCAGATTCATAAGTTATCTAACACCGTGCAAACTTTTATTATGAGTCAAACTCTAAACCATGGGTAGTTCAGCCGAATTTATAAATTGATAAAAATGACAAATTTATTAACACACTAAAAACTTATGTTCTTCATTCTATTTCTTTATCAGCACAATGCCGCCCCATAGAGCTACACGTCGTGTCAACAACGCACCACCTCCACCACTACCCCCTCCCACGACGGAAAATGCTGCATTTATAGTTGTGGCAACGGTTGTAGTAACAGCGACAATGGTCCAAATGAGCAACAATAGTTCTGGTGGGGGAGTAAATAGTTCAACAAATGGCCAACGTCAAGGTCGCCCAGGGGATTGTACATACAATGATTTCATGAATAGCAAACCCATTACTTTTAATGGGGCCAGAGGAATAATGGCTCTATCATAGTGGATACAGAAAACTGAAGCGGTTTTCGAAATTTGTTCTTGTCCGGAAGGGAACAAAGTGAAGTTCGCTGCCTGTACTTTCTCTAAGAGAGCTCTGACATGGTGGAATGGCTATGTCAAGTCGCTAACGCTAGTAGTAGCTAACTCTATGGGTTGGGAGAACCTAAAACAAATCTGACAGCAGGAGTACTGTCCACGGGGCGAATTGCAAAAGCTCAAATAGGAACTTTGGGGCCTTACCATGGTAGGCTCAGATATGACGACCTATACCAACAGGTTCAGTGATTTGGGAATCCTTTGCCCAGGAATAATTGCTCTAGAGAGAAAGAAGATCGAAAGGTACATCTGGGGACTGTCACCCCAGATTCGAGGAAGTGTTCTAGCTTCCAAACCAGTCACCTTCCATAGCGCCAAACAGTTGGCACAAGCTCTCGTAGACCATGGGGTCTGCCAAAACTTCGCAACTACCGCAACGGAACAACCCCGAGGGAGCAACAACAACAACGACAATACCAACAAAAACAACAAGAAGAGGTTCTGGAACAAAAGGAAGAGTCAACCTTCACAGGAACCTTCCAAGAAACAACAGATTGTGGCAGTCCATGCCGCTACTGTCCCCACTGCTACACCAATTACCACTACACCAGCAAAGCCATATGCTGGAAACCTGCCGAAATGCAGCAAATGCAATTTCCATCACAACGGAAATTGTCGGGAGATGCATTGCAACAAATGCAACAAGAAGGGGCACACTGCCCGTTTCTGTAGAGCACCAGCACAACCGATCACCCAAGTCCAAGGAGCCGGTGTAGGCCAGGCATGTTATGGATGCGGTGAGGCTGGACACTATAAGAGAGACTACCCTAAGCCAAGGAATGCTGGCGGCATAGGAAGAGTGCTGGCAATAAGGCAGAACGAAGCAATAACTAATCCCACGGTGGTTACGGGTACGTTTCTCCTCAATAATACTTATGCATGCATACTCTTTGATTGTGGTGTGGAGAGGAGTTTCGTGAGTCATAAAGTCAAGCATATACTAAAACAAAACCCTAAAACACTCAATAAGATATTCACAGTAGAAATGGCAAACGGTAGAACAGAAAGCACGAATGATATGTACATACGCTGCACACTAACTCTAAACGAACATTCATTTCAAATCGATCTAATGTCGATCACTATAAAGACCTTTGATGTCATCATCGGTATGGATTGGTTAAGCCTACACCATGCCAATATTCTTTGTCACAAAAGGGTCGTTCGCCTAAACCTGCCAAGCGGCGAAACTCTTCTCATTTATGGTGACAAACGCGGTACCAACTTACAAATAATCTCTTGTGTCAAAGCCCAGAAATACCTACGTAAGGAGTACTATGACTTCTTATCCCACGTGGTAGATAAGGAAAAAGAAACGAAGAGCATCAAAGACATTGCATATGTTTGTGATTTTCGCGATATATTCCCTGAAGATCTCCCAGGAGTCCCACCAGAACGACAAGTCGAGTTCAGAATCGATTTAATCCCCGGAGCTACCCCAGTAGCTAAGTCACCATATCGTCTGGCGCTCACTGAGATGCAAGAATTGTCCAGCCAATTAACGAACTGCTCAACAAAGGGTTCATCAGGGCAAGCTTCTCACCTTGGGGAGCACCGGTCTTGTTCGTAAAGAAGAAGGATGGATCTTTCTGAATGTGCATTGATTACCAGGAACTTAACAAGCTTACTATCAAGAACCGATACCCGCTACCACGCATTGACGACTTGTTCGACCAACTCCAAGGAGCGAGTTATTTCTCAAAGATCGAATTAAGATCCGGATATCACCAACTACGAGTCTTGGAAGGAGATGTTCCCAAAACAGCTTTTCAAACTTGTTATGGTCACTACGAATTTGTAGTGATGCCCTTTGGATTAACAAACGCACTGGCAGTGTTCATGGACTTAATGAACCGAGTGTGTCGTTCATTCTTGGGCAAATTTGTGATCGTGTTCATAGACGATATACTCATTTATTCAAAGAATAAAGAGGATCATAGTCAACACCTCCGGCAAGTTTTGGAAACTCTAAGAAAAGAGAAGCTATATTCTAAATTCTCCAAATGAGATTTTTTGATTCGAAAGGTAGATTTCCTAGGTCACGTGGTTAGCAAAGACGGAATACACGTGGACCCTTCCAAAATCAAAGCAATCGAGAACTGGTTAGCTCCGAGAACCCCAACGGAAATTCGACAATTCTTGGGCCTTGCTGAATATTACCGTAGATTTATACAAAACTTCTCGAAGATTGCTAAACCACTCACCACCCTGACATAGAAGGGTGTAACTTTCAATTGGGAAGGAAAACAAGATGCTGCATTTCAAACGCTTTAGCAAGCACTATGCAGCGCACCTATATTGTCCTTGCTAGAAGGAACAGAAGACTTTGTAGTCTACTTTGATGCATCTAATCAAGGTCTTGGATGCGTACTAATGGAACGAGGTAAGGTCATCACTTACGCCTCAAGACAACTCAAGATGCACGAAGTCAACTACACTACCCACGATCTTGAACTAGGAGTAGTTGTTTTCGCGCTAAAAATCTGGAGACACTATCTTTATGGCACGAAATGCATGATCTTCACTGATCACAAGACCCTTCAGCACATCCTTAACCAAAAAGAACTCAACATGAGGCAGAGACGATGGGTTGAACTACTGAATGACTATGCATGCGAGATTCACTATCATCCAGGAAAAGCGAATGTAGTAGTTGATGCCTTAGTCGGAAAGAATACTCAGGTTGCCGAATGAAATCCTTAACCATGACGATCCATTCACATCTGTCCACACAAATCAAGGAAGCTCAGAGGGAAGCCTTGAAAACAGATAATGCGGCAGGTGAAGCCCTACGAGGAATGGACAAGAATCTTGAAGTCAAGGGTGATGGAGTCCATTACTTCATGGATCGGATCTGGACACCGAAGTTTGGTGGATTCAGACGTAGTCATGAATGAGGCTCATAAGGCTAGATACTCTGTGCATCCAGGTTCGGACAAGATGTATTTGGACCTCAAGAAACTGTATTGGTGGCCGAGCATGAAAGCAGAGATCGCTACCTATGTGAGCAAGTGTCTGACTTGCGTTAAGGTCATGGTAGAGTACCAGAAGCCATCAGGATTGCTGCAACAACCCGAAATACCCAAGTGGAAGTGGGAACGGATAACGATGGACTTCATAACCAAATTATCCATGACAGAAGGTGGACGAGACACCATCTGGGTAATCATTGATAGGTTAACAAAATCCGCACACTTCCTGCCAATAAGAGAAACCGACAAGATGGAGAAGCTAGATCGAACCTATATCTGAGAGATTGTGCGACTACATGGTGTACCAATATCCATTATCTCCGACAGAGATAGTAGCTTCACCTCGCGATTTTGGCAAATCGTTACAAAAATCTCTAGGAACGAGGCTCGACATGAGTACTGCTTACCATCCACAAACCGACGGTCAAAGTGAGAGGACCATACAAACCTTGGAAGATATGCTAAGAGCTTGTGTAATCAATTTTGGTAAAATGTGGGATACCCATTTACCACTAGTCAAATTTTCATACAACAATAGCTATCACTCCAGCATTAAAGTTACTCCATTTGGAGCCCTTTACAGACGGAACTGCAGATCACCACTATGCTGGACTGAAGTAGGTGACACACAGCTAGCCAAGGGACAAGTACCCGACAACACTCTCACAGGCCCGAAAATCATAAGAGAGACAACCGAGAAGATTGTACAAATTCGGGATCGACTAAAGTCTTCAAGAGACAGACAAAAGAGTTATGCAGACAAAAGACGGAAACCCTTGGAATTTCAGGTAGAGGACCGAGTGCTATTAAAGGTCTAACCCTGGAAGGGGTTAATACGTTTCAGAAATCGTGGGAAACTAAACCCGAGGTATATCGGACCATTCGAGATCCTTGCAAGGATCGGCCCGGTAGCCTACAAACTTCGTCTACCGCAGGAAATCAATAACGTACACCCTACCTTTCATGTGTCAAACTTGAAGTAATGTTTGTCCGATGAGACCCTCGTCGTCCCTCTAGAAAAAATCAAAATCAACGAGAGTCTCCATTTTATAGAAGAACCAATTGAAATCATGGATAGGAAATTAAAAAAACAAAACAAAGTCGCATACCCATCGTGAAGGTCCGCTGGAATGCAAAGCGAGGACCTGAATACACCTGGAACGCGAAGATCAGATGAAACACAAGTACCCACATCTTTTTCCCTAATCCATAAGTGTTTTTCTCACGTTAAATTTCAGGACGAAATTCCCTCTAACGGGGGGATGATGTGAAAACCCGATATTTCGATTCTACGTAATGACTTAAAAAGCCAAGTATTGTAACCACTTTTGAAAGTAATCAATTTATCTTTGAAAATAAAATGTAAAAAAGTCTCTATTTTGGTTACCTACTACATTAGATATCATTAAACCATGAGCGTACATAAAAAGAACGTCCAAATCTGACTTCGTATTAGGAAGTTATGATTTTTCCAAGTTCGGTATAGCGGTAGACAGCTAAAAACTCGAAACAGAGATCGAGCGACTTTTGGTCGGAATGACCTAAATGAGAATCGAAGGTCTCGACAATGGTATTTCAATTGTAAAAAGTCTGGCAAAAACAGACATCGGATAAAGAAGTTATGGATTTCTGACGAACTTTTCTTACCCCGACCTTTTAAAAATAAATAATAAAAATAATTTCAAAATTTACCGACGGAGTCTAAACGAAAGTTGTAGAGCGTAGTCTCACCTACGTGTGGATATAAAGAACGTTGAAAACGGAGTTCGTATGAAGAAAATATGAATTGAATTTTTGAGGTTTACTAAATAATAAAAATATAAATTTAAATCAAATTTCGGTATTATCCGAAGGGGGAGTCACCGGCCCAATCCAGGTTATGCCCGGCGTAACAGCATACGCCCAGCGTACTCGAGGACTAGGCATCAGATCGTCCACGTCGCCCCTATGCAAATCTATGCCCCGTCCCATCCGAGCATCCGAGTCAGTCAAGGATGCGGTCACGCTTGACGCACGTGTACGCCCAACGTAACCGTGTACGCCCACCGTACCGAGGCGGTTCCCAGCCCCTATAAAAGGGATGCGAGGGTTCCGGGGAAAATGCTCATTTCCTCTCATCTTTCTTGCATTTTTACCTCATTTTTCGTGCACGTGATATCCCGAAGCCTCGATTTCCATACTCAAGCCCCGAAGGTCGTTTGTGCTCCCGATATTCCTGAGAATCCCGAGAAAATCCGCTTTCTCGAGTCAAAGTTCTGCTCGATTTTTATCTCGCCTTCTGCGATCTTTCAAGTGAGTTCATACCCCTATAAACTACGCTATTAAATGTTTGATAAATGTTTTTTATACAATATTAAGGGGGAAATGCAAGTAAAACACGCGGTTATTATCGTGTGTAACTTAACGATTCACTATATAAATTTTTTATCTAAGTAATCATATGTGATTCATAAACTACTACATGAGTATTCTCGTATGAAATATACATTTTCAATAACACCTTGTCTTGTGGAAATAAAATGTGTTTATATATATATATATATATATATATATATATATATATATATATATACAAATCAAATGCTCCATTATTACATTAGGTATATGTGATCAGTTAAGTCACTTTACGTGTTATACTTTACATAATAAGTGAGCATTACACTAGGGTTTACTATATGAACGAAACACACTTTGAAAAACTATAATAGGTATAGTTTACGAGGAAATCATGAACATTTACATACTAGGAATACTACATCAAAGAGATATTTTCATATACAAGAACAAATGGACATTTTCATACGTAAATCTGTTTTATACTAAATTTTGTGAGACATTTCACGTACTTTCGAGTATTCATTTTAATTCATGTATTATATACCATAATCCCTTGTAGGGGGAGCATGATACTTGTGTATAGATCTATATGGGATTGACAATCCCACACCTAAGCTGTTAGCTACAGTTAGGCTGGCAGGCCTGGGGTGACAAACGACATAACTTTCCAACGCCTGAACAACGTTGATATAGGCATCCTGGTCAAATAGTATGGTTATAAGACTCACATGGAGTATTAAAAACACATTGATTTACGGGGTTTTTCAAATGCCTTAATGATTTGCACATAAAACTACTATTTTAGGCATGAAAAGCTCTATTGCATTACAGCTTTGGAACAATCAAATTACTATCTACTATAGTAGAAATTGTGGGATTTTCTTGGAACATTTAACATGAACAAACCATTTTCATTCTTTTCATATAAACATTGTCATTAAATACTTATGAACTCACCAGCTTAAATGCTGACCTACTCTTTCAAAACCACTTGTATTTCTCAAGGATTTAGTAATACAGGTAAACTGCAGCTTTTGAAGAAGGGACGCTGCGACGTTAGTTTAATTTCATTTTAAACATCATATTGTAATTTCTTTTGAAAGAAGTACCTTTCAAACAATGTAAACTTTTAAATTATGTATGTGATGGTTTTATTGCTTTCTTTACTATGTATTCAATTGTTGCGATACTACATGAAGTCATCCGCCCTCGAACGATTCCACCGTTCTGGTTTGGGGGTGTGACAACATTCTCACTTCTTCTTAGTCCTTGCAAATCAGAACATCTGTGAATACCACAACCTGTATCCAGGACCCAAGAATTAGAATGGGGTGAGTTATTAGACAATATAGTGTAAATACCTGCATGGTTAAGTTTTACTTTCCCATCCTTAACATCTTGCAGATACTTCGGGCAGTTTTGCTTCTAGTGTGACTTTTCATGGCAATACAAGCGTTCAGCCTCTTTAGGGTTGTCAGAAGGAGTGAAGAAACCTTTCTTGGTTCCACATGAAGAGGATTCATCAAGGGACTTTCCCTTGGTACCTTTCGAAGGGATCTTCCTCTTTTTTCCTTTTCCTTGCCCGATTGCCAAGACAGGGGCCACCGTAGGAGTAGGTGTGGTAACAACCGATTTACTCTTAAGACCACTTTCGGCGGTCTACAAGAGTCCTTGAAGTTTGATGAGTGTAACTTCCTCCTTGTTCATATGGTATGTCATTCGGAATTGATCATAACACGACGGTAAGGATTGCAAAATAATGTCAATTGCCAACTCCTCAGGGAAGTTCACATTCAGTTTCAGCAAACGGTCCACATACCTTTGCATTTTTTACATATGGCCCGTGATAGGTTCACCAACCTTCATTCGGGTTGTTATCATGGAGGAGATGATTTAATACCACTCTTAACGAACACTCTGATGGTAGCGGTCCATCAAGTCCTGGTGCATCTCAAAAGTGTAGTAGTCCTCATAGGACTTTTGGAGCTCGGCTATCATTGAGGCCAACATGAGACATGCCACATTGGTAGCATCTCTCTCATGTGCCTGGTATTCAGCAATCTCCTCAAGAGTAGCAGACAACTCAAGTTCCTTAAGCTCCTTGGCGAGGACATATTCCTTGTCCTCATACCGAGTGACCATCTTGATGTTCCTGATCCAATCCGTAAAGTTGGATCCATCGAAGATGATTCTCTCACAAAGGTTCATGAGAGAGAAGGAGCCGGTAGGGTTTGAGCCAGAAGCAACATTGTTAGAAGACATCTGAATAGAAGAAAGACAAGTTTAGATTAGGTATAAAGATAGTCCTTAATAAGACACCCAAATGTAATATTAAGGATAGGACCCAACATAATATTTTATAACTTATAAGAGGGATGTCGTAATCCAAGCTATAAAATATTTGAAGGTAGGTGAATGACGATTCACCAATTTCCACCACGAAAAATGAAATAAATTATTAGGTTTTAATTGGTTTTGAAACTCCTAGATTCTTTGAGATTCATTGAACTTTTCAATGACATGTTTCAATCTTGAGTGTGCCCTTCAAGTTTTGTGACTGGGATGCCGAGGATAACAAAACAAGATGTGAAGTAACCATGCAAATTACTTGGTACCCTTAATGTTTATCACTCAATCGTTGTGCCGGTTAACCACTCACGCTCCACCGACCTATGATAAACCTTAAGCCACCCTTTGCCTACCTTGTTAAGTCTAGGTTAGTGTGTTGGTTAACCACACACGCTCCACTAACAACTTAATCAAAGTGCAAAGTGTAATTTCATGGGTTAGCACCTTATTCACATTTTTCTAAAGTAACTAAGAATGGGAATTTATAAAAACATTTAGTTACTTTATAATCATCATACTTTTAATGAGTATTAAAGTCATTGTCCTACCCGTTCAGCTAACGACCCTCCACCGGTCAAGGAAGCGGTGGGTGAGAGTGGACACCCATTAAGCTGCCATTTTATAGGCAACAACCTTATACCCCCCTTATAGACCGACTTTGTGAATGAGGCCTACTAACGGTAAAACAACTTGTTCTTATATATATATATATATATATATATATATATTATTAACTTATAATATTAATATTATAAAGTATAAGGGTTGAATTTTAACTTTTAAAATTCTAGGGGTTGGAACTAAAGTTTTTAAAGTGACTTTACATGTTCCAAAACATGAGGGCAAGTTTTGTAACTTTCAAAACTTTTCATCTTTCATAACTTATGAGCTAATGGTTTATTAAAATGAGAGAATTTTCATTTTATGTAACCTATGTGTTTCTTTAATGGACTTTAAAAGAGTGACTTTTGGTAATCTATAACTTGTGGAAAAATTATGGATTACATAAAGATCAAGAATTAAACTACCAAGAAAGTTGCAAATAATTCCTATGAATATCTAAACTCATAAGTTCATGAACATGCATATCAACAATTTCAAGAATCATAAATAAACCATACAAAACTTGAAATTTTGATAATACCCATTCAAAATGGATTAGCATAACCATTACACCATCTAAAACAAGTTTTATAAGACCAAAACAGTATAGGGTAATGTTTCTAGTCCATTTCCGGCAACAAAACTCGAAAATCTACATTATGGGGTTCCTACTCGTCGAGTGCACAAACCTACTCAACGAGTAGGATGAATTATCACATGGACTCGTCGAGTCCCCCCATGGACTCGGCGAGTTCATGTTGCAGAATTCAGAAAACTTGAGTTTTTTCAACAATTTGCATCAAGTATCAAGAAAACAAGCCTAGTCTCTGATACCACTGAAGGGTTTAGAGCATTCTAACACTCCTATGGTGTACATGCAACCCTAGAAACCTTGGATCTATGGTTTACTAAGATACATGCAAATTTGTTTTTCCAAGGTTCTTAACCTAACTATCATGGCATGGGGAACTTTGAAACATAATAAGGTAGTAGAGTTACATACCTTTTAGTAATGGTTGATTGCTTGGAGTTTGAGAGCTTAACACCAATAATGTGGATACCTCAAATGGAAGTCACAAATCACCACAAACCTTGGAAACTTGAGAGAATAGTAGAACACTTCTAGAAATCGCCACCCTTAGTTCTCACACAAAAACTAGTTTCATTTCAAGTGCCAAGGACTCCTTTATATAGTGTGGTAGATTAGGGTTACATCTATGTAAACCCTAATACCCATGATCTTTCATTTCCATGAGATCCATGGGTTAAAGCTCCATGGACTATCCATGGACTTGCAATCCTAGCCCATTCTAAATAAGCATTAGCCCACACTATATAAATACAAGAGTCCATATTTAATTAGTCATACTTTTCATCAGAAAATTAATTCTAAATTAATTTTAGATCAATACTAATTAAATAATATGATTTCTTATTAATATATTAGAACTTATAATATATTAATAAATCATAAATTATACTATTCTCAAAAGATTATCCATATAAATTGTTCGGGTGAAGTGCAACCCAAATGTACCATGCCGGGTCGGGTCAAGTACATCTCAAATATAGTTATGGACTTAGACACGTTATCCAACACTTAATGTTGTAAATTCACAGTTTAAAACACAAAATCACAGTTTAATACACAAATCATTCATATTTTAACATAAAATCCATATAAGATACACAACTTAGCATAGGCGATTCACAACTTAATTTTGTCTATTCATAGCTTAATAAAGTTCATTCACTGTTTAATCACAAAATTCATATAGTTGAAGTTTAAGAACGAGAAAATATACATATCAGATATGTAGCAAAATAATATATTCACACCTTAAAACTTTAAGACCTCCACACAAAACTAGACAAATTAAGAGTAAATAATCATATCTAATAGAGATCTAAAACACATTAACGAAGATATGAAGTAAACCAACACATTAGAGCATGATCGGGGAAGAATTTGCTCAGAATAACCACAAAAAACTCATTTGACAAGCTCTGGAAAAATAGAAATGAATGAAAATACTAAAAGCATGTACACAAAAGAAATAAAATGATTTTACCTGTAAGATCCGCCAGATCTGGAACAAAAAACACGTGAAGCTTGTCAGTCCCGTAAGGAATCACCGTCGACAGATCGAAACCACAAAACTAACACTATTGACAAGAGATTATAGTTATTAAAACTCAGATTCACTTAGATCTAACCAAATCTGGACATATCTAAACTATGAACACCATGAGAAAAAAGAAAAAACCATCAGACTCTCATATCTACCCAGATCTGACTCTCATATCTACCCAGATCTGAAGCGCCAAAAAAAGGCGTCAAAATCACGAATCTGTCAAAATGCCACCACACACTACAGAAAGATGTGGTCGTTCGTCGGAGATCATAAAGATCTAGATCTAGAGATGAAAACAACAAACAAATTTCGTAGATCTAGATCTAGGAAAGAAGAAGAGAAACCCGATCTGAAGAAATTAGATCCAGATCTAGACAAGAAGAGAAAACCAGATCTAAAGAACTCAGACCTAAGCATAAAAATGCATTGATCTGAGACGTTGAGGTGGTGTTTAAACATCGGAGGAGGTCGACGTTGTTGGTGGTTGTTAGCGTCTTCAACGGCGACGGAAAGGCGGTTCCAGATCTGAAGTTCCGATGAAGAATGTAGGTGTTTTCGCAGGTGATCGGAGGTTGTGACAAAGGAAGTGGAGTGACTATGGTGAAGCCGCCGTCGGCAATGTTGGCGGTGGTTGTGGTGTTCATCAGAGGTCACTGAAATTGACGAGAGAATAACTCTTTTGTTTTGAACAACTATGAACAATTGATCTGGTCTAAGTTTATGGAATAAGTTTTTCAAAAAGACCATTATAACCTTATTAGTTTTTGTTATTTATTAATGATTAAAAAAATAATAATAGCCTAAAAGTATATGGTTCTTAGGGTTCTTAACCTTTAAAGGTTCTCATTTGAACTTTTATATATATATATATATATATATATATATATATATATATATATATATATATATATATATATATATATTTTATTTATGATCGTTTGGAAACCTATAAAACCTCTTAAATTATTAAATTAACGTTCTTAACAAAAGATTGTTAATTATTGAACTCGATAAACGACTTCGTTCTTTTAGAAAAGAAATGTTTATAATGATTTTATATTTTGACTTCATATTTTCTTGACATTTTTTTAACGGCTATTTATTAACTATAAATTAAATTTATTAGGTTAGTCAAAGTTTGAACCTTAGACCTCCAATCTAAGAGACTTTCACATGTATGAAATGGATTAGTCTCATATTGGCTTCATTTTTAAGTTCTAATATTTTTTTTAGCAATGAAGTCTAATAATTGTGTAGTTGCTTAAATATTTGAGGTTTACACAGTAAACTGATCACCAACCGAATATGAGGGTTTTTTTTTATATATATGATCAAAAGTTGAAGGTTTAAAAAAAAATTCTAATTTTTGTTAGTATTATCTTATTATATTATTTTTTTAATGGAGTGTAATATGTTGGATTTAAACTTATCATACTCTTTGTAAGATAGAGAATATCCTTGCATCAAAGTTTTTTTTCCTACTAAAAGTACATAATTGTTTATTATAATTTTCTAACGAATAATATCATTTAAAGTGTCAGGATCAATAGAATCCTTTTAAGCTTTGCAAAGGAGAATTCTAGAGCTATCCAACACACTTAGTTATTTCAAGACAAAGTATTATATTTAAAAAAAAAAAAAAAAAAACCAGAGTAGCAATATTACAATGGATCTTACGTTTCGATCTTGTGATCATACCACTATTTTAGCCAAAAAAATCAAAGTATGACCAAGATCATTTTAGCTAAGTATGATTGTATGATCATATAATGTTATGATTGAAATTATGATTTTAAGAACACATATCATTTGTATGATAAAGATTTTTTGTTTAAAGATAACTTTTTTTTTTTTTTTTTTGTAATTTTTAGATTATTATTTTTACTTTAAGGAAGACATTGTAAGTTAATTTCTTCTCTCAAATAGAAAAATACAATAAGATAATACTTTGGCTAATATAGAAATCATTATATGAATATTATAGTAAAATAATACAATTAAATTAAAAATATCTAGGTTTTTCTAAAAATCTTTAAATTTTGATCATATTTATGAAAAAAAAAATCCTCATATTTATCCCTGACTTGTTTATCGGATAAAAGCTCAAAAATATAAACAATTGTAAGTTTTTTTAGCTTAATTGCTAAAAAAAGTATATTCACTTAATTCATTATGATGTCAAAATATGAAGAATATTACAAATATTAAAAAAAAAACTCTTCCAATTTTAATTTTATATTTCATTTGAAATTTTATATGGCAAATTGCATAAAATACACTAATTTTTTACGAAATTTCGATTTTGAAGCGATGATATTTTTTTACATATAAAGACACTAAATTTTCACAAAGTTTGATAAAAGACATTCTATTTTCAAATTTATGGTGCTGACAATTTGACCGGTCAACCTAATTGTCAGCAAACGTGAAATGGTAACGTGCCGTCTTTGATAATGTGGCATTAGCATGCCATGCAAAGGGGATATTTTTTTGGTAACATCACCTGCTCGATAAATCACTTATTGTAATTGGTCACGACCATTTGATCTACAATGAAGCACGTAAATACTTTATCTAGCTTATTACATATATGTTTCCTAGGGCAATTATCAAGAATTTGTCGGGCTTCATGATAGATCAAAGGCCGTGGTCATTTAAAATCAGAGATCTATATAGGAAAATAAATCCAATAAATGTAGATTGGAATGCATATTAATAGCAACAAAGTTATAACACTCCATGTTTAAGTGTCAATGTTGTTTTGGTGCTTTGCTCAAAACTTGGCTAAAAGGGTTTCTAACTCTTCAATAAGTTCCGATGATTTTGTTATAATAAGGTCAAATTGTATAAAAAAAACATTTAGTTTTTATAAAATCTAATTTGACATTGTGTTTTATTTTCAATTAAGTCACTACATTTTATTTTATTTTATTTTTTATTTTTGACACACAGAAAGTGATGTCACCAAAAATATCATGTAAGAGTCATATTATCAATGACAGATATATCACCAGCAACGACTGACAACCAGATTGACCAGTCAAAATGGTTCATATTTAAAACAAATTAAAAAATATAATGTCTTCTATTGAACTTTATAAAAACTTAATATCATAATTGTAAAAAAAATAATAACACATTATCAAAATCACTTTTTTTTTTTATAAAATCTTAATGTGTTTAATATGTTTGTTTCTTAATAAAAACTATAAAACCTTCCAATGTGAATGCTTGAGAGAAACTTTTCTAAAAGATTCCAGTGTGAATGCAGAAATGTTTGTTAAAACGTCGAATTTTTTTGATGAAAGCTATATGTGGGGCGACACCAAAAGTTATATCTTTTGCTTTAATTTTCATCTTTAAATAATTACACCTTACTAAGTTTAAATTTTTTATTTTATAGAGAAGCCATTTTTTTATATATTTTTTAATAAATCAAAATTCTATTGTCACATGTTATTTATTCAAAAGTTTTGACATATATCATCTTATGATATCTTTTAAATAATTATATTTATATATCAATTTCTTTCAATTTTACAAAATAAAATGTTATATAATAATAATATTTATATATGTAATTTATTAAAAATAATAAATGTGATAATACAAACTTATATTTTCTATTAATCGTTGGAAATTTGAATTCCTAAATTCATTTATTAATAATAATAAGTTATGAAATTTTTAGATAGATAATAACATATTTAGATTAATAAATTATAATTTAGATCACTAAATATTTTTTTTAAATATGTTCGAGTAAATTACACGAATGGTCCCTATGGTTTAGGGTAATTTGCGCGTTTGGTTCCTAACTTATTTTTTTACTCGGAAGGTCCATACTATTTGCTTTTGTTACGTGCTTGGTAGAAGGTTTCCCACATCATGGAGAAACAGATTGTTGATTTTTTTTGTTTGTTTCGATTTCATCTATTATGTACCATTAATTTGAAATTTCAAGGCTTTGATATCAATATGTAACACCCTGTTTCGAATCGTTTCCTAATTCGGGGCCGTGACCCGAGGATCGGGTATTATAAGGATTAGGGCCTTTGGAAAAGAGAGATTTAGACCTATTTGGTGTGGATAATGTAGGTTGTATAATCTAGGAGTTCGGTTTATGATTTGAAGCCCAAGGGTATAACCGTAAAGTGGAAGTTCGGGCTTTTTATGAATTTTGGATTTTAGTTTTGGAAGTGTTCTAGAATTTAAATTAAAGATGCTAGTGTTGTAGGAACAACTTAAAAGTAGTTTAGATGTTTAGGTATTGTTGATTTACATCGAAATGTTGTGTTTTAGATCTTAAAAGTCCATTTAGGAAGCCTCTGAAACACGAGGAACTGTGCCACAACACGATGAACTTGTCTGGAACATGTGGAACTGGTGCGTAACTGCCCTGAATATTGGTCATTTCCGTTTCGGAATGAAGTGATAACACATTTTTATTTGTGCAGTACGACATGGTTTTTGATGCATGACTTACACTCTCATGTAAACCTAAAATCAACGAGCCAATTCTTGCGGCATTTAAGGACAGAACCCAATACAAGACTATCTTCTCGAATACATCTTTTGGGAGGAGGTTAAACATTCCTAATGTATAAGGAAGTCCTTTAATTCTACATTACGTATTTTTCCACGAACCTTTCATTGACCCCCAAAGCCAAGTAGAGGAAATGGTGTTTGAGATTGGGAGTTACGACCTGTATTTTGGGAAGAAAGAATTTTGTCTCATCAGCAGCTTCCGGTTTAGTGGCTATTTTCTTGTTTCTGCATCCACCGCTGCCTTCCGTTCCCATGCCTTTCCAATGGTCCTGAGGAACTTCTAGGTCAAATTAGACAATGTTATGACAGTGTTTAAACATTCACTTAATGAGTTATCAGACGAGGATGCAGTCTGTGTATGTCTTATATACCCATTAGAAGGATTTCAATGGGCGATTGCCTAAACAGACTGTTACACAAGAGTATTTCGCTTTGGTATACAACATTGATGAATTCAACAGCTATAACACCATCTATTTTATGATTACTATTTATACTTACTTATCGTTACTAATATTTTTTTTAGAAATTTAATTGTTAACTGATTTTTTAAGTGGCAGATATCCATAGGGGATGATAATTTTGGATGAATTGTACATATAGTTATTTAATGTATTCAATAAGTTTGACAAACTTATATATCCAGATGAACCAAAATAGAAACAACCTCAAAAAATGATGTACACCCTTAACGAGTTTTTATACGCTTTTAAGGTAAGTATATGAAAAAAAAATTATTATTTTTTTCTAAAATTCTAACAATTTATTTGTTTGTTAACGTTCAGATATAGATTCTTGAGACTTTTCCGGTGAGCAGCTCGTTTGGTACCCGACAATAGAAAGTGATCCCTCAGGATTTTGTATGGTCAAAACTGAGGAATTTAAGAAAAGCTTGAATGCACCGGCTTTTACAAATCAACGACATATGGTTACTTTATTATTTAAATATTTATTTATTCTATAATTTATGTTTATTTATAATTTAATAATTTTGTTAGAAGGATAATAGACTCATACAGAAGTTGGAGCCGATAGAAGATGATATTAGTGCTGAATGGTGGATAGTTAGCTTGACAAGGATTGATGACCCTAATTTTTGTTGGATTAGATGTCTAAGTTGATAACTATAATTGGTATATACTTGAATTGATAGTAGCATAGTCTTTTTGGGTTGCCTTCAACCCTGACAATTGAAGAGGATAGATTTTAAAGAGAGAAGAACGATTTATTAATTTATTACTTGGTTAATAGATTAATTAGAAATCAAAATAAATGATTTATTAATATATTATGGAAATAATATATTAATTAGAAATCATATTTTTAATTAATATTTAATCATAAATTAATTTGGAATTAATTTTGGGGTTAAAGGAATTAATTAAAAGTGTAGGGACTAAAGGTGACATTGCTCAATAGTTGAGCATTGGGAAATTCTAGAACCTCCCATGTAAGGTGGACGAATTCTAGATGCTCTCTAGAGTTTCCTTGGGCTCTAAGGGTGCCTTGGATGCCTTAGGGTTATCGTAGAGATACCTGATTTATCCAATGCCTTCCTAACACCTATATAAACCCTCCTTATGGTTGAAGTTTGTTTATGACTCCTCTAAGAGACTAAGAGTTGAAATTCTTCTCCATTCCCTTTCTCTCTATCGTTTTCCTTGGTTGGTAGGGTTTGTTTGTGAACCATTAGAGGCGTGACACTTGTGGTGCTTGCTACCAAAGGTTTTTCAGGTAAGGATTCAAGATTGTTTACAATAACAATCTTAAAGGTATATTCACTATCTTATTTCATGAATTTTGAAAAAAGTATATGCCTTTTAGAGTTTATCTTTTTATGTTCAATACTTGTGTGTTCAATTAGAGAAAACATAGATCTAAAACATATTAGGGTTGCATGCACACATATAATTGTTTGTTGTACTCAAAACCCATAAGTGGTATCAGATTCTAGGATTAGTTTTTATTTAATATGATACAATTGGTTGAACTTCACAATTAGGGTTTATGGAAATTAAACACATTGGAATTAAGGTTTCGCATTTAGGGTTTCCTAACCCTAATTTTGAAAATTTTCCTAAGGGCTTTTACTCTTTCCTTTGGCCTCGTAATTTTCGAAATCCAGGGTTTCCTAATCCTTGCGATTTTCAAATATAAGGAAACAATTGAAATCCTTGCTTTCAGGCCTCACTAAGATTTGCCATACTATGGAAGTTAGAGATTTGGTGGGATTTTTTTGTAACAACCCGACATTTCAAGTCACTGTAATTCAAACTTGCTCAAATAAAAGCCTAAATCTTAACCGAGTATAAGTGAATTAATAGCATAAAAATAATGCAATATGAACTTTGGATGCCAAGGATACATGCTTACATAAGTTCATATGCTAACTCACAAGTGTAAATTGAAACCCATGTTGTATAAGTTATTATAAGTTATCAAAGCTTACACTAGTTTGTTTAAAGACTAGATACTTAACTTAAAATCATAATATATTATATATATGTATATTTCGGTTTTGGGAATCTAATCCCAAATCAAAAACCGAAAACGCTTGCTTTTGGAACAACAAAAAACCGAAAACCCTCCTTGGGAATAAAGCATGACCGAAATCCCCCACCTTTTTGACTCAAAACCGAAAACCCTCATTTCTTGTTGACTTTATGACCGAAATCTCTAACTTAGGCCCATTAAGGGACCGAAAACCCAAAGCCTAAGGCCCTTTAAGGCCAAAAACTCCATCTGTATATATAGTTTCAACCATAAACACATTCATTTCTCAACTTTTAGGTCACAAACACCTCCAATTTCCTCTCAAACCTCATACATAATATTCATACTTCAAGGGATGTTTACCCAGATCATCATAATTTCCCAAAGAACAACAAGAACAATCTCCAAATCTTCAAGCTTACATCGAAAACACCCAAGCACACCGAAAACGTCTAGAATTCTTACAAATAATTCCTAAGGCTTATTGTAAGTATTTTTTACATAATTAAAGTGTTGTCTAACACTATAAACTTTTATTTCATTAATTATTAAATTAATATTTTTAATCTAAATACGATATCATGAATAATTATTATTAGGACACGACTACGTATGTGGGTTCTAACCCGAGGATCATCGCTACCACTTCACCTCCAAACACGAACGTACATTCAAGGTGAGTTCATACCCCTAAGTTTTCACTATATTTCAATGTTTTTAGGGGGGGGATACAAGTAAAACACAAGGGATCTTGTGTTAACATTCAACCGATTTCAATAATTTCAAACTATTTTAAAAGTTTCAACTATTCCAAACTTTTTCTACGATTACAACTGCTTTTATTTGCAATATATATATATATATATATATATATATATATATATATATATATGTAATTAGGATTGAACAGGCTTAGGACTAGTGTTTTTGCCTTAACTTCTGTTCCTTGTTTGCTTGTGGGCTTAGAGGGGAATTACTTGTCCGACTGCCTTTTTAATCTTAATCATATACGTCATATATACATGAGTATAAAACTTAGCTTTAACCTCTTTGTTACATGCTGAGCAAAGACGTATTTTCATAATTATATCGGTACACCCAGAACGTACATATAAACTATAATATGTATAGTTTATGAACCATACATACTACTCTACTACTTCTTGGAACTATACAAGAACATACATGATAAATTATAATATGTATAATTTATGGAACACACACACTATTTTACTAAGTTTCAAGAGTAAAATACATAAATAATTATTTAAGTATAATTATTTTACACTACGAGTACACTACAAGAAGGGAACACTTACAATTATAACAACAAGAGGTAATTTACATACTATAAGTAAACAAGTCAATACATGATTATGAGCCAATATTTCATTTTACCCATTAGGGTATGCGTTAAAGTCCCAATTATAACCAGAGGCTCCTGGAGGGAGAGCGTGAATTTGTGTATAGATCTATACGGGACTGACAATCACGCACCTAAACTGTTAGCTATAGTGAGGCCGGCATGCCTAAGGTGACAAATGTCATAACATTCCGACGCCAAAAGAACCTCGTGCAGGCCACTAGTCACTTTAGCACAATTATAACCTCACTCACGATAAGTATTAATTAAGCAGTTTGTTTACGAGACAAAAACATCATGAAAAGTTTTATTTTTATAATAGAACTACATTACAATACATTACTTTACAGTACAACTAGTGGATTCTAGGCTCATACATACCAAAGGGTTTGCATGCGAATACAATACACTATTATCCCAATACAGTTTACTATTTCAGATTACAGTAACAAACATACATTTTGGTCTTAAGTCCTAAGACTATAGTTCTTTTACAAAAAGAAAATATTGGATTTTCTAGAGGAACACACTAACATATTCAAAGAACAATGACAAGCTTTACATCATAAAAACATGCTTATGAACTGACCAACTTAAATGTTGATACACTTTTGTGTATTCTGAGGGAACCAGTAGATAGGTACACTATAGGTTTTTGAGATGACGAAGCATTCATGGTGTCACATATATAGTTTTTGCTATACATTATGATGTTATACAAACAATGTTGCAAACACAATGTAAATACTATATTATAAATACAATGGTTGTTGTTACTTTAATTAATTTTATTCAATTGTTGTGATACTGTGCATGACATCCTCCGCCCTTGAACGTTTCCGCCGTTCCGGTTTGGGGGTGTGACAGATTGGTATTAGAGCATTGTTTATAGTGAACTAAGTATATCAAACCATGTATGATATACAACTATAAATACAATGGGGCTGAAGTGCTCTGACTAAAAGTATAGTTTGAAAATATAAGTATTTTATAAGAAGTATACGAACATGCATACATACTAGAGACATTATCACAGTAAGGACTACATAAAAGTACTTAGACGAGTTAGACACTATAGTTAAACCTGGATAGTTATATAATCATATCTGGGATAAATATAGCCTGATCAACTATATTTATTTGAGATACGACCAACATGTGTTTGGGAGTGACCATAGTGTTGCAGCAAGTCTAGAACTTACTAACTCTATATACCAGAAGAACTCTAGAACCAAACATAAATTTAAAATACTATAGGATTATTTTATTGCACTATAACACTAAAACAACAATATCTAGGCCTCGATAATTATAAAAATTAATAGTCAGGAAGAGCCTTCATACCGGAATCAAACATGTGAAAGCAAAGGACCTTTGCTGGTAGATCTATAATTTCTAAGTGTATACGTAAGAATTATATATAATTAAGATTCTAGAGACATAGAATTTGTGATTTAGCTTTACTTCCTGTTCCTTTTTTGGTTGTGGACTTAGAGTAGGATCACTTATTCGAAGGTCTTTTTGGTCTTGTTTATATATAATTGCTGGAATAGTGTCTAAGACTGCAACTATATTAGGCAAGTATTTGATCCGGTTGTGCATGGTCCTTTTGGGTTGCCTTCACCATAGCAACTTGACAGGATGATTTATTATGAGAGAAGAAATATTATTAATATATTATGAGAATAATATAAAGAGTAATAATATTATTATTTGATTAATATAAGTCATAAATTAATTAAGAATTAATTTGGTGACTTAAAGAGATTAATTGAATAAAGGGGCATAAACTGTCAATTGTATGATAGTTGTACTTTGGGCTGTAAATCCCTTATAGATAATGGTGGATAGTTTTAAGGACTTTGGATAGGCCTTGAAAATCGTCCAAAGGCTTATCATAAAGGGGATTGGATTGCTTAGGGCCTAAGTTATCCAATTAGGGTTTAAGGGTGAAACCCTAGGAGCCTTACAAGTATAAATAGACCCCAAGGGTGAAGGGAAATCGGCACTTGTGCTTTAGAAAGAAACCCTGGCCGATTTTCACTTCCCTCCCCTCTCTCTCAAATCATCCTCTTGCTAGTTGGTGTTTGTAAGCCATTAGAGGAGTGACAATTGTGACTCTAAAGCTCCAAGGACAAGAAGATCAAACAAGTGATTCAAGGTAAACTTCTAATTCTGATCTCATATTGTTATTATAGTCTATTAGCCATTAGAAGTCTTGGATTGAATGCATGTTTAATTCGAGAAACCTAGATCCAAGCATTAGGGTTTTCATGTTCACATAGGAATGTTCATATGGATAAAACCCATCAATAATTTGTATACGATGTGTGAATTATAGGGGACCAAGTATGAGTCACACTATACAAATTCATTTCAAGTGTTACTATAAATTTCATGAATTGAAATTGTGATTGTTTACTTACATTAGTAGAATTCCACTGTAAATCGCTTAATAGAACATTATAACTGTCAATATAAGATATATGTTGTTGAATATCACCTGACTCATGACCACTATAGAGGACTTATCGTCATTTTCTCTTAAATCATTATTGAGAAAGTTGCCTCCGAAGAAGTCCAACAGGAACAAAAACAACCCTCCGAAGAATCCACTGCCGCCACCACCTCCACAGTATGACCCTTCTGTTGGTGATTTAATCACCAAATATATTTTAGTGTAATGGATTTAACAAGTGTTTCAAGAATAGTGTTTTAGTTATAATACAAGTTAGGAGGTGTGGGAGTGCACACTTGTATTTACTGAACATTGTTAGAACAGTACGAGGACTAATTTGTCATTCTTTAAATATGCAAATTCAAGGATTAATTCTTATTTTTTTCAAAGTTGAAAACTGTTCTCGTTTTATCCGTTGTGTGGATAAGTCTGGGAAACTGAGAACTTCGTTGAAACACAGAAAACAAATATGACGCTTTCTTCTTCATTCTCTCTCAAAATTGATTCTGTTTTTGTGCCTGAAATCAGAATCGTTTCTTCAGGAATTATTCTAGTTTGGATTTCGTGATACCCAAGGCAATTAGGGTCGAAATATCAAACAAGGAAAGTGTATCACACGATTCCTGTTTGTGATCTAGATTTCCTATAACCCAATTTCGAAATTCCCCAACACCTTCTATATTTCAAGCAATAGTAACAACCACCATGGCAGCCTCCATGACGCAAATTAACGCAAGTGGCGCTAGTGGGGTGGATAGTGGTGCCAACCCTTCTAACCACGAAGATAGTCATAGGCACCCAAGGGAGTGTTCCTATAAAGACTTCACGAACTCCAAACCCAGATCTTTGATGGCACCCAAGGGAGTGTTCCTATAAAGACTTCATGAACTCCAAACCCAGATCTTTCACGAACTCCAAACCAAGGGAGAAGACCGAATCAGTATTTGAAATTTGTGCGTGCCCCAAAACTAGCAAGGTGAAATTTGCAGAATGCACTTTCATAGATAGAGCCTTCTCTTGGTGCAACGACTATGTCAAGTCATTGACTCTCCCAATCGCCAATGCCATGAGCTGGGAAGACTAAAAGGAACTAATGGTAGCAGAATACTGCCTGAGGGGCGAGGTGCAAAAGCTAGAGCAAGAGCTCTGGGGTCTGACGATGAAGGAATCCGATATTGCTGGATACATTGCCAGATTTAGTGACCTGGCTACTCTATGTCCTGGGATAGTCACCCCGGAAAGCAAGAAAGTAGAAAGATACATATGGGGGCTCTCTCGTCAAATCCAAGGAACATAATACCTGCAAATCCACTTACTTCCGATAGTGCTAAGCGTCTGGTACAAACACTTGTGGAACATGGAGTTCACCAAGGACTTATGACAGTTATCCCTGAGTAACCCAAAGAAAGTTGTAATAAGAGGAAATTTTGGAACAAAAGAAAGGGATAATAGTTGCAGGAGTCCTCGAAGAAGCAACAAATTGTGGTAGTTCATGCTGCTACTGTTCCTGCTGTTGTTCTTACTGCTCCAGCACCTCCTAGTCGATATGCTGGGAACCTACCAAAGTGCAACAAATGCAATTTCCATCACCGTGGACCCTTCCAAAAAATGCATTACAATAACAATAACAGGAAGAGGAACACAACCCGTTTCTGTAAGGCACCGGCACAACCAATCACCCAGGTCCCCGTCAGAGGAGTAAGCCAGGCATGTTATGGGTGTGGCGAGACAAGAATCTTCAAGAGATTGCTCGAAAGAAAAGAATGTCGGCAGTGTGGGAAGAGTGCTAGCTATTGGACAACAGGAAGCAATAGCAGATCCCACAGTGGTCATCGGTACATTTTTCACCTCGATAACTCTTATGCATGCATACTCTTTGATAACGGTGTAAAGGGGAGTTTTGTGAGCCACTCAAACAAAAACCACAATCACTAAACGAAACTTTCACCGTTGAGATGGCCAACGGGAAAACCGAAAGCACTAATGACAGATACGTAGGTTGTACCCTCACTCTAAACGACTATTCTTTCCAAGTTGACCTTATGCCGGTCTCAGTAAAAAGCTTCAACATCATCGGCATGAATTGGTTAAGTCCTCGACGTGCTGATATTCTATGTTACGAAAATGCGGTTTGCCTTACTCTGCCAAGTAGTGAAACTCTCGTCATTTATGGCGTCAAACCCGATACGAACCTTCACATCATCTCTTGCGTTAAAGCCTAAAAATATCTATGCAAGGAGTACCATGCATTCCTAGCTCACGTAGTGAACGAGAAACAAGAAGTAGAAGACCTCGAGAGCATTCCCGAAGTTTGTAATTTTCCTGATGTCTTTCCCGAGGATCTCCCATGAGTTCCTCCTAAACGTCAAGTCGAGTTCCGAATTGACTTAATTCCTGGAGCTACCTCGATAGCCAAATCCCCATATCGTCTTGCACCAGCAGAGATGCAGGAATTATCCAGCCAACTAAATGAACTGTTCAGTAAAGGATTCATTAGACCGATCTTCTCACCTGGCGAGCATCGGTCCTATTCGTGAAGAAGAATGATGGATTTTTCCGTATGTGCATAGAATACCGCAATCCATAAAAGCTCACCATTAAGAACCGATACCCTTTACCACGAATAGTCGATCTGTCCGACCAACTACAAGGAGCGAGCTACTTTTCGAAGATCGGCCTGAGATCGAGGTACCACCAACTACGATTCCAGGAGAATGATGTTCCCAAGATAGCATTCCGAGCTCATTATGGTCACTACGAGTTTGTAGTGATGCCCTTCGGTTTGAAAAATGTACCCGCAGTGTTCATGGAATTAATGAGTCGGGTGTGCCGCCCTTTCCTAGATAAATTCGTGATAGTATTTATAGACGATATACTTATCTACTCATGAAGCAAGGAAGAACATAGTCAACATCTGATACAAGTTCTAGAAACATTAAGGGTGGAGAAGCTATATGCGAAGTTCTCAAAGTGCGAATTTTGGATTAGGAAGGTAAACTTCCTCGGTCACGTGGTCAGCAAAGTGGGAATACACGTGGACCCCTCCAAAATTAAGGCAATCGAGAACTGGTCAGCACCAAGAATGCCAACAGAGATCCGTCAATTCTTAGGACTTGCTGGCTACTACTGCAGGTTCATACAAAACTTCTCCAGAATCGCTAAGCCACTTACCACCTTGAATCAGAAGGGTGTAACCTTTAGCTGGGGAGAGAAACAAGATATTGCATTCCAAACGCTAACGCAAGATCTTTGCAGCGCACCTATCTTGTCCTTTCCAGAAGGGACAAAAGATTTCGTAGTATACTGTGATGCGTCCAATCAACGGTGAGGATGTGTACTTATGCCACGAGGAAAGGTTATTGCCTGTGCCTTGAGATAGCTAAAGATACACAAGGTTAACTACACCACTCATGACCTTGAGTTGGGAGCAGTAGTGTTTGCTTTGAAGATTTGGAGGCACTACCTTTACGGTACAAAGTGCACCATCTTTACCGGCCACAAAAGTCTTTAGCACAAACTCGATCAAAAGGAGCTTAACATGAGACATCGGCGATGGGTAGAACTACTTAATGACTAAGAATGTGAGATTCATTATCATCCCTGTAACAACCCAAAATTCAAGACCAAAAATTTCTTTTTAATAAAACATTACTTTAACCAAAGCCATCATTCCAAAACATAATCTGAGTATAAGTTTTCAAAACACATGTTTATTATCAGAGTAAACATTCCCAGGCTGACTAATCTATGGTGTGTGCCATGCGATCACCCCGAGCTTCTCCCTCCGCTACCGGAAGTACCTGAAAACAGAACTGAAAACCGTAAGCACGAAGCTTAGTGAGTTCCCCACCTTACCACATACCATGCATAACCACATACTACACATACTGGGCCACGCCCGCTATCCGGGGCCTCGCCCCCTACTTCTGGCCTCGTCCGCTACAACGGCCCCGCCGCTCCAGGCCCCGCCTGGCTTTGAGCCCCGCTCGGATACAGATCTGTTTCACTTAGGCCTCGCCTGTCACAGGGCCTCGCCCACTAACATATAATAGCACATAAACATATCACATAACATCACATAAGCTAACATATACTAACAGTTCTTGCTCTAAGGCCTCGCCTATCTCTGGGCCCCGCCCGTGTCCTGCTACTGATGAGTCATGGAACCTCGTCCATACTCCTACTGATAGTGAGATACGGGCCCAGCCCACCCTCACTCCTTTCTTAACTTGGGCCACGCCCCTGCTCTTTTGCTACTGAGATGTGGAACACCATCCACACTCTGCTATGGGTGAGATACGGGACCTCGCCCACACTCACCTCCCTACCAGGCACATACAAGTATCACACAGACAACAAGTATAAACTATCACATAAACCGCTCCTTGGGCACCCGCCCTCTATCATTGGACCTCGTCCGAATATCATACTAGCATATTGTGCCTAGGGCTAACCCCCAGGTCTTCTACTCATAACTACATGGGCCGACATTGTGGCCGTAGACCCATTCATACAAAGGGAAACTCACCTGATACTGCTGAACTGCTGCTGCTAACCCCTTTGACCGCTACCTGACCACTGACTCCGAACTGCTACTCTGCTAGCTCCCCGAGCTACCAATATCAACATAACACTTAGTCTAACCGACCTTCAAAGGTCAACCAAGTCAACTCTGGTCAAAGTCAACGTCCTGGTCAAAGTCAACCTTCCAGGTCAACCCTACTCGTGGAGTCACCCTACTGACTCGCTGAGTTCATAAAGTCCAGAGTCCTTCCACTCGCGACTCTACTCGCCGAGTCAGCCGCTGACTCGCCGAGTCTACTGATTCCCGATTCCTGTCCTGTCCAACTCACTGAGTCCTGACTCGACTCGCTGACTCGAGACTTAACTCGAAGGGCTTGGGACCACGCGACCTGACTCGCCGAGTCTAAGAACAGACTCGCCGAGTACATGGCAATCTTCAACCAACTCGCCGAGTTCATGCCTATCTTCATCCGACTCGATGATCTGTTCATCCCACTCGTCGAGTTCCTCCTCATCTTCAAGCTACTCGCCGAGTCCACTCGAAGGACTCGTCGAGTCCAATAAGATCCACTTACATGCAGAGGACTTCCGAGTCATGCATGAACTCCAAACTGTAGATCTACCCTTCCCAAGCCTATTCCCCACGTAAAGTTGCAAACTTTACGTGCAGAGAGGGAGATCTAGCCAAAATACACCCATAGCTAGGGTTTAAGACCAAGAGGCTCCATAACCCACTCAATGACTGATACTTTGCGGGATTCTAAACCAAAACAAGCATGGATCTGAGGTAGCAACCTCAGATCTAGACTTCAAACTCGAGATTGATCTTAAACATGGCTTAAAGGCCCCAAAACTCATAACCAAAGAAGATCTAAAGGAGGGAAACGAATTGATACCTTCCAATGCTCTGAAATGCTCCCCAAACTTTAGATCCAAAGCCACTCCTTGATGCTTCAAAGATTCCCACTTCTTCTTCCTCTTCTAAATCACTCAAAAATGGCCAAAAGCATAAGTCATCACAATGGAGGCTTAGGGTGCGGCGTTCTGGGTGTGAGAGGCAATAAAGGAGCCCTAGGAAGAAGATTGAGACGTTTAAATAGGCTCAGACCAGACTCGCCAAGTCCACTTGGCCGACTCGCCGAGTTGGTCACTTACTCCTCGACCCGGATCCCGCTCTGACTCGCCGAGTCTTTCCTAAATTTAGGGTTTCTTTTACTTTCTTGGCTTTCAAAATCTTGGGTGTTACAATCCCGGAAAAGCCAATGTAGTGGCAGATGCCCTAAGTCGAAAGGAGTACTCAGGTCCTAGGGTGTAAGCACTGACCATGACCATCCATTCACATCTGTCCATACAGATCAAAGAGGATCATATAGAAGCATTGAAGCTTGAAAATTTAGTGGGAGCAGCCTTAAGAGGAATGGAGAAGAACTTAGAGATCAAGGGCTACAGAGACGTTGTCATGAATGAAGAACACAAGACTCGATACTCCGTTCATCCAGGTTCAGAAAGATGTATCTGGGCCTCAAGAAACTTTATTGGTGGTTGAGCATGAAATTTGAGATTGCTACCTACATGGGCAAGTGCCTGACTTGCGCCAAAGTGAAGGTAGAATACCAGAAGCCCTCAGGTTTACTACAACAACTAGAGATACTTGAGTGGAAGTGGGAAAAGATTATAATGGATTTTATAACCAAGTTGCCCAAGACCATGGGTAGTCATGACACCATTTGGGTAATCATCGACAGATTAACCAGTTTCACACACTTCCTACCAATAAAGGAAACATATAAGATGGAGAAAACGACGAAAACTTACATAAAGGAGATAGTACGACTGCACGGTGTGCCAATATCTATTATTTATAATAGAGACAGTAGATTCACTTGAAGGTTCTGGCAGTCACTACAGAAATCTCTGGGAACTAGGTTGGATATGAGTAAGACCTACCACCAACAAACTGAAGGGCAGAATGAGAGAACTATTCAAACCTTGGAGGACATGCTGAGAGCTTGCATGATCGACTTTGGTAAGGCATGGGATACCCATTTGCCTCTAGTCGAGTTCTCATATAGCAATAACTATCACACCAGCATCAAGGTTTCCCCATTTGAAGCCCTCTATGGTCGTCAATGCAGATCCTGTGTTGTGCTGAGGTGGGTGACACTTAATGTAACACTGTAAATTTTCAAAAAAAAAATTCATTTAAAATACATAATTCTCATAATGTGTTTCACAAAAAATTTCATTTATTAAGTTTACAATTTAAACTCCATAATTGTTTGGTTAAAATCCAGGATCCTCAAAATGTAACTCTTTCACTTGTGTGTACAATCAAGCTGGTGCCTTCCCACGATCCTGAGAACAACCTGAAACACACAACACGTAACACAGTAAGCACGAAGCTTAGTGAGTTCCCCAAAATACCACATACAACAATTTCGCCACTCGAGGCTATACTCTGTAACACCCTCCGATCTATGTGTCTCAATGGAACCCTCCAGTCCTGTAGCTCGTTGGACCCTCTGGTCCGGTCTAGCTTGTTGGACCCCCGGTCTGGTCTGATTGAGAACCCTCAGGCCTCATAGTTCGTTGGACCCTACATATCACATAACATAACATACAACATATATCACACATAAAATGCATAACTCAACAAGCACATAAGACCCTCTGGTCACACATAATTACCACTCTAGGTAAAATATAGTGAGAGGACTCACCTGGCAAGTAGCAAGTAAATAATCTCGCACCCGAATCTCGAACTAGCCTCCTCCTAACACAAGGGATGAAGGTCTCTAATTAATACTCTTTTACGCGACCCTAATAATGAAGGCTATTCTTTCTCCCTCTAACTCTTGAATTGGGTAAAAGACCATTTTACCCCTCTATGGTCTCCATTACTCATTTTGACCAAACCCCAGAGTCAACAGAAGTCAAACTCGAGTCAATAGTCCATGTTTGACCCGACTCGTCGAGTCCCCTCGTTTCCTCATAAGTCTCAAGAAGGTCCAGCTCAACTCGTCGATTTGACCCCCAACTCATCGAGTTATCACACAATCAACCCATCAGGACAACCCTCAATGACTCGTCGAGTCAGGCCTTGGACTCGACGAGTCCCCTCAATCAAATTCCTCAGTCAGACGATTAGGGAAGATCTATCACTCCAAACACTAGATCTACCATCCTAAGGGTCGATGGTCACGTAAAGCTACAAGCTTTATGCTCAAACATGGCATGAAAGGCTCATAATGCCAAAATTGCTCTAACAAGGATGATTAATCACAATAACTCTCATATAGCCAAATAAAGCTATAATCTTTGGACTTTATGGACCTCATAAAGTCCAGTTCTGTGATTCCCACCTCAAGCCTGCACACCTCATTCCATAACACAAGCTAGATGGAAGAAAACCCTAACAATTTCCCCTAAACAAGACCTTATAAGGAAAATGATCAAGCAAGCATGTTTTTACCTTCAATTGAAGCAAAACCCTAAATTATCTATGGATCTAAAGCCTCCTCTTGATCTAAGCTATGATGATCTCCCCATCTTCCTCCACAAGGTCACAATATGCCCAAAATTATGTCTCATATCTCTCTTTTAGCTCAAGAGGCAATCTAGGGTTTCTCTTAGTGAAGGTAAGCCACAAATGAGGCTAATAGTTCCTTTATATAGGCCCCAACCCCGGGAAACTAGGGTTTCTCTGCCCAGCACCTACTCGACGAGTTAGCTCTCTGACTCGTCGAGTCTAATCATTAAATCCCACACGGCACCCGACCTTACTCGGCGAGTTAGACTCCCAACTCGTCGAGTTGCTCCATAAAATTCAAAAATTCAACCATACAATAATATACCTAAAATTCCCGATGTTACAACTCCCCCACTTGAATTATATTTCGCCCTTGAAATCGCTCCCCAACTACACAAAGATTGAACCCAATAACCCGAAGAGCACCACTGACATGATCTCATACTACACCGATATCTTCCCCATGGACACCTGAATCCAAATAGAAACTTCCAAATCCGGAACAAAATCGACCCCTCTGTCGCTAAGATACCCCTTCCTGACCTTCCAAAATCTGGAAACTCTCGTGCCTTGGCCCGCCGCCAGACCGCCCATTCAAGCTATCACCGTGATATATGCTCCTCGAACACCAACCCTGATAACTCACTACTCCACTGATTCATACATGACAAAGTGCAACAATCGGCGACCAATCACTCATACCAAACGTACAAAACGATCTGAATCATGCCCTAAGGAACGAAAGGGTTCACATCCCACTAGGGGCTCATCCACTGAACTATAATCAGAACCCATCCGAACAATAAACTCTCATCACCCTATTCTCAGACACAAGAGAAATAATCATGCTCGCTCGAAAGTCCTCAACCTCTAAAATTGTAATCCTTCACTTTCTCACGGATATCTCTTTTATCATTTAGCACCTGGTTTACTTTCGACCCTATAGTTGGACCTCCAAAGGTTACCCACTATATGCCTCAAAACGTCTTGCCGCCTTCCCACTCTCAATGAATATCTCGATCCATTATGACACACTACTCATGAAATTCTCGTTATCCCAAGCGAATAATAAAATCCTCAGTGAAGATCTGCTCAATCCTGACCTCTGTCATCTACGGCTCATTAGTTCCATGCATCTCGTGGTACCTCCCGAACCAAGCACTCACCCACACTAGTCTAAGACACCAGATGACAACCAATACCCTTCAACATGGAACTCATCTCTGAATCTAGAATCTCATATCATCTGCCCGATGCACCACCAGAGCCAAACTCAAACTCGAGAGTTTGGCCTGACCCTGAGATGGAACTACTCGTCCCAATGAACCGCTCAACTCCTGACTCATGACCCGCAACCCATCCGTACCTCACTTATCCACTTCACTTTGGTTGCGACAACCATTATTCAATTTAGAATACAATGAATCCCGACAAATATGGAAACCCCAGTCTCACACATGGTTCGACCACCAGGCTCCCAAAAACTCAAATATTAGGGCTACCCAAGCCTAAAACTCTTCTGTGTCATTCTCTGATCAGAGTGTAATTCATCACAACATTCTCTTGCTGACTAGTGGGTACTACAGCTCCCCGCAGTATCACAATGACCTCTCACTGAATAGTGAGTACTACAGCTCCCCGCAACATCATAACAACCTCTCACTGAATAGTGACTACTACAGCTCCCCGTAGCATCACCACAACCTCTCACTGAATAGTAAGTACTATGGCTCCCCGTAGCATGACCACAACCTCTCACTGAATAATGGGTACTACGGCTCCCCGTAGCATCACCACACCCCTTTGCACTAACTCAATGAAACTGCAGCTCCCCGCAGTCTTACCGCACTTGCTCTTACTACTTCACAATCTCATCCTTAGGTCAACGACACACTGCGATCATTAACTCATGCCCCGCAGACCAACCATAGATAGGTGTAGACACTTACCTAAATTATGCATTGCTATTTATGTCGACATCTGCCATAACAAAACACCTTTCCCTACTGCAATCCACATTCTCAAATAATCTCGCTCAATGTCAATTGCCTGAAGGGCTCCCACTGGAACCGTAGATACTTGATACACCACTTTCCATCTCAAACTCAAAACTCAAATAATCTGAGATTTAGGACACTAAACTTGAATACCTCGAAATACTCCATCACAGCACCTCACAGTTTCTTGACTTTACCATTGATCTCGCAACCGATCTTTCTCTCATGCCACTTGTAACCTCGGAATACTCCATCTCCCAATTGAAACATAGAGAAATCGCCAACGAATCAGAACACGAAGATGAGCCTCTGAAACTCTTTCCTCTATTGCTCAAAACCAAGAGAGATTACGCATGCCGACCTGGAAATTGGCTGCCCGATCATCTCTTACCCTTTCCAAAGAGCATAGAATAATCCATTCATCAAACCAAAATTCCCAACTGCCGAAGTATCCCTACGAACCAACCACCTTGAAAAATATTATCTACTACTAGGCCTCTATCATCACCTTTCGACAGACATACTGCCCAAATACTCTGATGGAAGGTCGCCATCAATGCTAACCCGCAGGATTTTACCCCCAAGCTCAGAACTGAAATCTCAATACCTCTTATGTTTCCAACAAGAAACAGAAATAACACTACCCAAGTCACAGAAGGTGACATCTCCACTATCGGATGATTAGTCAACTCATGCCGCAATCCCCCATAAAGGCTATCTCTACTCAACCTTGAGTCTTGCGACTTCACCTGACATCTCACCAGAAATACCTTAGAATCATCCCGACTTCCCTAACAAGGGATGCTTCATTTGAATTTGTTCCACATGGCCCTCTGACCTCATACTCTATTGCATCCAATCTCGGTCTAACCAATCACAATGGAATAACTGGTAGAACCAGTAACACTAACCGCTACGGGTCATGGTACTCGAACCATGTGGCCAAATCTCGATCTGCTATAAACCATGGTACTCGATCCATGTTATCTCCTCTTAATTTGCTACGGATCATGGTACTCGAACCATGTTCTCTCTTCTCAGTCGGCTGCAAGGCATGGTACCCGAATCACGGCACCACCAATTAATCTTTCACTTAGCATGGTACTCGAACCATGACATCACCTCTCAATCTGCTACTTAGAATCTCCAGAATACTCCCTGCATCAAGTGTGGTTCCTTTTCTTTTAGTAGTACGGGCCTATACTACCTGCCACATCTACCCATACTATCCACACATACCAGCGCAAATTTCCTAAATAGTTGCACAACCTTCTCATTCGTCCATTCCGCTACATGTGTTCGCTCCCCAGCAAAATGCTCTACCCTATCTGCACACTCATCTGGCCAAGGTCACCCCTAGGCTCTTCGTAGGTGCTCACACTTCTCTGCCATCAGTTGCTGAAGAACTCCTAATGATGCCAGTCATCTACCTCCGGAATATTGTCATATTTACTTAGTAGCCGACTCCCATCATCGAGAATTCCATAAAGCACAAAGCAAGCAGCATTCGGGCATCGAATAATCTTCACCAATACATAAACCACTCTAGGTTACAACTCCACTTGCTCTATTCACACACAATAGGTATCCCCAAACTCAAGCACTCTACCCCCACATGGGCATATAACTACTCTCTCAGTAGGTAAAGTATAGTGAGAGGACTCACCTGGCAAGTAGCAAGCAAATAATCTCGCACCTGAATCTCGAACAAGCCTTTGCCTAGCACAAGGGATTAATATCTCTAATTAATACTATTTTACACGACCCTAATAATGAAGGCTATTCTTTCTCCCTCTAACTCTTGAATTGGGTAAAAGACCATTTTACCCCTCCATGGTCTTTGTGACAACCGTCAAATTCTAGTCAAGTCAAAGTCAAATAAAGTCAAATAAAGTCAACAAGTCAAACCGGTCACCTCAGTTAACCCTTGTATACTAGGGATTACGTTATGTAATTACTAAACAAATCGCTATTCTAATGAGAGATCATAGATTGAAAAGTTCGTACATCTAGATTTCCTTGACCTAAAACTGCGTCAAGTAATGAACCAAACCGATAAAACAATGTTGCATACTCATCGGGAGTGAGTGAGATCCTTAATCATGGCTTAACGGGGCTTACGGACCTCACGTTGCGGAGCCAAACACTCACAAATGTCACACACGAAACCTGTCTCAATCGTTTTCACTCTATCTCTCTTTATCTAGAATCTCTCCCAAATCTCTCTAAGTATGTGAAATCTCTCCCAAATCTCTCCAAGAACATGAAATCTCTCCCAAATCTCTCCAAGAATGTGAACTTTCTCCCAAATCTCTCTTTGTATGAGAAATCTCTCCAAGAATGTGAAATCTCTCCCAAATCTCTCTAAGTATGTGAAATCTCTCCCAAATCTCTCTTTGTATGAGAAATCTCTCCAAGAATGTGAAATCTCTCCTAAATCTCTCTCAAAAGTTCCTTAAACTTTTTATAGTCTTTCGGGCCATCCCGACCCTTAACCAGGTCAAAAACGGCTTGAAACGGGGTAAAAACGAGTAAAATAGGCTTAAGGACCCGAAACGCCTCTTAGGGCCGAAAGTCCTCTTAGGGACCGAACCTTCTTGGACCGAACCCGAAGGCTACTGAACCAAACCCGAAGGGTGCTCTCGGGCCCAAACCTCGCACAAGGAATCGAAGCCACCTTCGGTCCATTTCACCTCTTACCCACTTTCGCTCCATTTCGCTTCCTGACTCACCCGCGCCTTCGGTCCAAACCTTCTAAGGACCGAACCTAGCCACCTCCCCCTCCCCCCCCCCCCCTTGCGAGAAGCCTCGCAGAGAGCCCATTTCTTCCCAGTTTTCGATTCCGACTTCGTTTTGGCTTCGTTTTTCATCATTTTAACGCGGGATTTTCACACAAAACTTTATTTTAACATATAAGGCCCCATATTTACTAATTATCCACGTTTTTGGGGATAAACCTTATCCAAGAAGAGTGGGTGAAGTACAAGAGGTGGAGTGTTGACTTTCCTTTATTCTATGAAACAAGCAACCACTCCCATACCCACTCCATGTCACTATTCACCATCAGCCCATACCTAATCATTTCATCGTACTTTTCCCACCATTTTTCAGCCACACACTTGGTCAAGGGTTAGAAAACCCACCTCTCTCATCACATTTCTTTCATATCCTCTCATTCCTCCATCAAGAACAAACTTCATTTTCTCTCATTTTCTCACTCTAAAATTCGAGATTCAAGGCTATACTCCAAGCTTTTCTTCTACTTTTGGTAAGTATTAACATCCTCCATATGATTATTTCACTTCCTTCTACTCAAATCAAAAATATCTTACACAAACTCCATCCTATTGGTGTTAGATCTTCGAATCTTCAAGCAATCTCCCAAAGTGTTCTTGAGTTGAAAACTTATTTTCTCCATCATCCATCTACTGAAATCACATAAGGTGAGTTCATACCCCTACATTTTCATGTGTTCTCAAGTTTTTAGGGGGGAAATACAAGTTAAAACACCAAGAACATAACTAAAATTTTCTAACAGCTTTCATCAGAAAAGTTGGATTCCATTCACGGAATGTTTTGGACAACTTAAACACTTTAGTTTTCAAAACTGTTTTAGGTGCAAGTAGTTCCAATTTTTAGCTTTAAAATGACTACTTGCACATCAAAATACAATGTTTCTATAATTTATGGTGATTTTTACAAAACTGCCTATCATTTCAAACATCAATCCGGACCAGTCTGTGATTATGGATTTTTTCACACAAGTTGGAGGTCATTAAAATTTATAATAAAAATTATGAACAAACTAGACTCATTTTGCAGACTCTCAGAATTTACGGATTCTGATTTGCACCTTTAATTATTTTTCTATGAATTTTCTAAAAACAGAATAGAAATGGAAATACTAGAAAAATGTTTTCAATTTCATTTACACTTTGTAACTTGTTGAGCAAGGTGTGTACCTTCATGTGATGATATGTTATTATCATATATGTCATTTTGTCTTGTTATATAGATATACATCAGAAAACAAATGGATTCTTACCTTCATAAGTATGGTAAATATATAAATGGTATTACAAGGCTATATCCATTGAAATACAAACATTGGTAAACTATGACAAGTATAGTTTATGCTCACTACCCCAATAAATATTTACTAAACTATAATAGGTATAGTTTAGGATTCATTTACATAACAAGCACATTACTAAAGGTATTACACATACAAAAGGGTTACTACCATTATGAATAATTATGATAAACTATAATAAGTATAGTTAACTACATTATACCCCCACAAACGAATACGCTAGTTATAATCGGTATAGTTATGACGTATATACATTACAAACAAAGTGATAAACTATAATAGGTATCGTTTATGTTTCATCTACACTACGAACTTAATTACAAGAAAGGGATTCACCATCATCATCACTTTTGATAAGCTATAATATGCATAGTTCATGTTCACTACCACTATCGCTATTTGATGAACTATGATATGTATAGTTTATATTCACCATCACCACCACTTTTGATAAACTATAATATGCATAGTTCATGTTCACTAGTCACTATCACTATCGGATGAACTATGATATGTATACTTTGTGTTCACAGCCTCTATTACTATTTCGTACACTACACTAGGGGTTTGGTTTCGGTTTTTGGTTTGGAGACTACATTCAATCTAGAATTGTTAGTTTTCAACTGTAATTTCTAAGTGTATATGCTAGAGTTATGTAGAACCTAGTCGTGATTGGCCTAGAATTGGTGGGTCCGCCTTATTTCCTGTGCCTTGTTTGGTAGTGGGCCTAGGGCAGACCCATTACATTCGACGTTTTATCTAAATTTAATTTTATATAGCTTATATACACAAGGAAATTATAGAAGGAAACTATAGGGAATTCTAGGATGCACTATTTCATAACATAGAAACTTACATTTCACAATTTAAGGAAAATATCGGATTTTCTAGAACAACTTAATTGCTTTTACAAGGAAAAACAGTTTATTTCTTAATTAAAACTCTTATGAACTCACCAAACTTTGTGTTGACACTTTTTCAAACAACTTGTATTCTCAGGAAATTACTAAACAGGTAAATCAACTGCTTTCAAGGACGGGACGCTAAGGCGATAAATTCAAAACTTATTTTGTCATAATGATGTAATTGATTTTGAAACATGTAAACTTACTCTATGATGTAACTCTTTCAATTATATTGATGATGGTTGTGTTTGCTTTCTTCACTATTACATTCGTTGTTATGATACTACACATGAAGTCATCCACCCCCGAACGTTTCCGCCGATCTGGTTTGGGGGTGTGACAAATTGGTATCAGAGCATTGTTTATAGTGAACTAAGTATATCGAACCATATAAGATATACAAACTATAAATACATTGGGACTGAAAGCCTCTGATTTAACATATTCCAAATAACTATACTTTTAGAAACAAATAATTTCTCGGTAAAAGTATGAGCATGTGCACACACACTAGGGCCAGTATCATGGCGGGATGGAACAAAAGTGGTGATTGTTGAACAATACGAGTAGGCTTGGGGATGTATAGTCAGGTTTGGGAATGACATAGCCTGATCAACTATGTCTCACCCAGAAGTGATTAGCATATGCCCAGGAATGGTCGTAGGTGTTGCAACAAGTCTAAAAACTTACCAACTCTATCTACAAAGAAACATTGGGAACCTAAGACAAATATTAAAGTACTATAGGAGTACTTTGAGGTACTATAACTAACTTATGTGAAAACTAAAGACCCCTATTAGTAGGTCTAAAACGACAAAGTGCGTACGCTAAGGTTATACATAATCAAAGATATTATAGATTCAGAATCTATGACTATTGCTCTACTTCCTGTTCCTCGTTTGGTTGTGGATTTAGAGTAGAGACATTTATTCGAAGGTCTATTTTATCTCAGATTATGTATAACTGGTATGCACTATGTGATTATAGAAGTGACTAATAAGGATCACCCCCTATAAGTAATTATAGGAGTAAACATCTATTCTCTTCTACCATGTTCTAGCACAAACAACGTGGAGGGAACCCAACTACCGAGAGACCTCTATTCTCCTAACTGGGACGATGGTGGCTAGAACAAAGAGAATCTTGAAGAGGATCCTAAAGGAGTAATAGGCAAAGAGCCCGAAGAGGATCCGAAAGAGAATCCGGAAAGAGCAAAACCGAATGAAGACGAAGACAAAGGGAAATAGGAGAAGACTCTGACGAAGAGCTCAAAGCCTGCAACACACCCTTCAGTATCCCCCACCCCGACGAAACTTCCATGGTCAAACACCTTAATAAACCGTAGATTTAAATAGATAGAACTTGGAACAAGATCAAACACCCCTCTGGAGTATAGAAAGAGGCTTCTACAACCTCAAAAGGGGAGGATTAGTAGACATGGCCCTCTTTCCATAGTATACCGCATCGCTCACCAAAGGATACAAACACAAGCACTGGTCAACCGAATCAGGAAGGTTAGCACTATCACCAAGATCACCGCAATGCGCCTTTGTCTCCTGGATAGAGAACATGACAAGTCAGGGACCGCATCAAGGGCTTCAGATACAAGTAACCACAACTTAAGCCACAAATCGCAGAACAATGGGAACGTCAAACAAGTATTAGAGGAAATGCAAGATGAAAGCAGACCATCGGAGAACAAAAATCAAAGTGGAGGCTAGGGCAATGCGGACCTTCATGTCTTTACTCTATGACCCACAGAGCATCACCAGCCACAAGTAGGGTGTACACCATTGGCATATCGGTATAGACTGGGTCTACTAGCATGCATCTAACGACTACCCCCCCATATATGTATGGAGACATTCGAATCCTTCAGAATCCGGAGACTACACTATTCAAGGGAACCGTAGCATTTTCAAAATTTTTCCTTACATTAATGAGATGTAGATCTATTTTCCTCGAACCCTATACACTAAATTATATTAAAGAAATTGGCTCATATTAAAATTCATTGGGAACTTTCCACGTATTTCATAACTCAGTAATACAAACAATTTACTTATGGTAACTCCAAGAAATTCTTAATGTACACCTCCAGGTCGGGTGTAATTAAGGGATAATCGACTTAGAAATGGTGAGTCCGCCTTGGGTCCTGTTCCTCATTTGGTTATGGCCTAGGGCAGACTCATTAAGTTCGAAGGCCTATTGGACCTTAATTATACACGACTGATATATATACCAAGTGATTTTAGGAGGGGATCAGGCACGAAACAAATCACAAGTTACATTTGAGTCACTACCACTAAATTCATTCATAGGGGCTTTGTTATGAATTATATACAAAATACTTTTAAGTCGGAACATAATACAGACAAGTCTGGCTTGATAACATCCGACTTGTCACTACTATTAGAAACTTATCGTCTGTTCGTCTCTACCTACTTATGACAGGACTATGCCGCCAAAGAAAAAGTCCAGACCTTCCAGCAGCACAGCACCAACACTACCTCCACCACTACCTCCGTAGTTTGATCCCATAATGTTTCAAGCTGCCGTAACAGCAGCCGTGGCAGCTGCAATGTCACAAATTGGTACAAATGGTACTGGTGGTGTGGGATCTGGAGCCACAAACTCTAACCACGGGGACAGTACAGGACGCGCAAAGTAATGCACTTACAAGGACTTCACGAATGGAAAACCTGATTCTTTCAATGGAACCGGGGGCATCATCGCACTAATGCAATGGTTCGAGAGAACCGAAGCAGTCTTCGAAATTTGTGCTTGCCCCGAAGCGAGCAAAGTCAAGTACACGACATTCACCTTCATCAGAAGAGCTCTCACTTGGTGGAACGGCCGAGTTAAGTCGCTTACGCTTGCAGTGGCTAACTCGTTAATTTGGGAGGAATTAAAGAAGATGATGCTGAAAGAGTACTGCCCAAGAGGCGAAGTACAAAAACTAGAGCAAGAACTGTGGAATCTCAAGATGATAGGCTCTGACCTTGCAACCTACACCGACCGATTCTGTGATCTAGCACTCCTTTGCCCCGCGATGGTCATTCCTGAGGAAATGAAGGTGGAACGATATCACTGGGGATTGTCTCCCCAAATTCAAGATAGCGTGATTGCTTTAAGACCAACTACCTTTGAAAGTGCCAAGGAGTTGGCACAACAACTCATCGACCATAGGGCCAGTCACGGTACTATGACAGCCACCCCTGAGCTAGATGGCCAAGGAAATAATAAAAGGAAATCTTGGGACAACGAGAGGAATCGATCAGCCCAAGACCCCACCAATAGGTAACAGATCGTCGCTGTTCATGTTGTCACCACCCATGCCACTCCCACACCCATAAATCGATACGTCGGAACCCTTCCGAAATGTAACAAGTGTAGCTTCCATCACACTGGGGCTTGTAGAGAATTGCATTGCATGAACTGCAACAGGAAGGGGCAAACTACCCGTTTCTGTAGGGCACCGGTACGACCCATCAACCAGTTCCCCGGTGTTGGAGCAAGCCCAACTTGTTACGAGTGCGGTGAAATGGGACACTTTAAGAGAGACTGTCCAAGGATAAGGAATGCTGGTAACGGTGGAAGGGTACTTATGATCACCGCAGGAGAAACTTCCCCAGAACCACCCGTGAATAATGGTACACGCTCCTGACCACCACATGTAGGATTTAAATCTTACTAAAACTAGGGTCAATTTAGGGTTTATCAACCATAAATCTCACAAACACGATGAACCCAAGCAAGTCTTATCACATATATAAAACATAGGGTTTTTATTAGTGAATTTGCAATGGCTAGTGTAAACGTTATGGCCATATATCATTAAGATTCTATGGACTTAGAATGTATAATTCCGCCTTATTTCCTGTTCCTTGTTTGGTTGTGGGCTTAAGGTGGAGTCACTCATTCGACTGCCCTTGCAATCTTAATGATATATGACCGGTTTACACCTAACGATTATAAACAAACCGGTAGGACTTATAATACAAATTTCATCACTGATTGTCAAAGCATTCGTAATACCAGTACTCACTAACTACAACCTGAAATATTCATTGTGGTGATAGCGAGAGTAAAGCGGAGAGTGTAAAGGCATGCGTAGAGTACACTATCATACCAAAATAATAAACTCCTGTTAATTGACTTAGCTCAAGTTACAGTAAGAAATTCCAATGTCGTCATTTAACATCAAGCGGATTGGTCCCCGCCATATCAATTTCTTGTACTACGAAAAGCTTCGCCCATCTTTCCTCCAAATTCTTGAATCCCCAATCAAAATGCAAATTTTAGGATGAAATTCCCTCTAACGGGGGGATGATGTGACAACCGTCAAATTCTGGTCAAGTCAAAGTCAAATAAAGTCAACAAGTCAAACCGGTCACCTCAGTTAACCCTTGTATACTAGGGATTACGTTATGTAATTACTAAACAACTCGTTATTCTAATGAGAAATCATAGATTGAAAAGTTCCTACATCTAGATTTCCTTAACCTAAAATTGCGTCAAGTAATGAACCAAACCGATAAAACAATGTTGCATACTCATTGGGAGTGAGTGAGATCCTTAAACATGGCTTAACAGGGCTTTCGGACCTCGTGTTGCGGAGCCAAACACTCAGAAATGTCACACACAAAAACCTCTCTCAATCATTTTCACTCTATCTCTCTTTATCTAGAATCTCTCCCAAATCTCTCTAAGTATGTCAAATCTCTCCCAAATCTCTCCAAGAATGTGAAATCTCTCCCAAATCTCTCTTTGTATGAGAAATCTCTCCAAGAATGTGAAATATCTCCCAAATCTCTCTAAGTATGTGAAATCTCTCCCAAATCTCTCTTTGTATGAGAAATCTCTCCAAGAATGTGAAATCTCTCCTAAATCTCTCTCAAAAGTTCCTTAAACTTTTTATAGTCTTTCAGGCCATCCCGACCCTTAACCAGGTCAAAAACGGCTTGAAACGGGTTAAAAACGAGTAAAATAGGCTTAAGGACCCGAAACCCCTCTTAGGGCCGAAAGTCCTCTTAGGGACCGAACCCTCTTGGACCGAACCCGAAGGCTGCTGAACCGAACCCGAAGGGTGCTCTCGGGCCCGAACCTCGCACAAGGAACCAAAGCCACCTTCGGTCGATTTCGTCTCTTACCCACTTTCGCTCCATTTCGCTTCCTGACTCACCCGCGCCTTCGTTCCCAGCCTTCTAAGGACCGATCCTAGCCACCTTCCCCCCCCCCCCCTCCCCTTGCGAGAAGCCTCACAGAGAGCCCATTTCTTCCCAGTTTTCGATTCCGACTTCGTTTTTCATCATTTTAACGCGGGATTTTCACACAAAACTTTATTTTAACATATAAGGCCCTATATTTACTAATTATCCACATTTTTGGGGATAAACCTTATCCAAGAAGAGTGGGTGAAGTACAAGAGGTGGAGTGTTGACTTTCCTTTATTCTATGAAACAAGCAACCACTCCCATACCGACTCCATGTCACTATTCACCATCAGCCCATACCTAATCATTTCATGGTACTTTTCCCATCATTTTTCAGCCACACACTTGGTCAAGAGTTAGAAAACTCTCCTCTCTCCTCACATTTCTTTCATATCCTCTCATTCCTCCATCAAGAACAAACTTCATTTTCTCTCATTTTCTCTCTCTAAAATTAGAGATTCAAGGCTATACTCCAAGCTTTTCTTCTACTTTTTGTAAGTATTAACATCCTCCATATGATTATTTCACTTCCTTCTACTCAAATCATAGATATCTTACACAAACTCCATCCTATTGGTGTTAGATCTTCGAATCTTCAAGCAATCTCCCAAAGTGTTCTTAAGTTGAACACTTCTTTTCTCCATCATACATCTACTGAAATCACATAAGGTGGGTTCATACCCCTACATTTTTATGTTTTCTCAAGTTTTTAGGGCGGAAATACAAGTTAAAACACCAAGAACATAACTAAAATTTTCTAACAACTATCATCAGAAAAGTTGGACTCCATTCACGGACTGTTTTGGACAACTTAAACACTTTAGTTTTCAAAACTGTTTTAGGTGCAAGTAGTTCCAATTCTTAGCTTTAAAATGACTACTTTCACATCTCCATACGATGTTTCTAAAATTTATGGTGATTTTTACAAAACTGCCTATCATTTCAAACATCAATCCGGACCAGTCTGTGATTATGGATTTTTTCACACAAGTTGGAGGTCATTAAAATTTATAATAAAAATTATGAACAAACTAGACTCATTTTCCAGACTCTCAGAATTTACGGATTCTGATTTGCACCTTTAATTATTTTTCTATGAATTTTCTAAAAACAGAATAGAAATGGAAATACTAGAAAAATGTTTTCAATTTCATTTACACTTTGTAACTTGTTGAGCAAGGTGTGTACCTTCATGTGCTGATATGTTATTACCATATATGTCATTTTGTCTTGTTATATAGACATACAAAAGAAAACAAATGGATTCTTACCTTCATAAGTATGGTAAATATATAAATGGTATTACAAGGCTATATCCATTGAAATACAAACATTGGTAAACTATGACAAGTATAGTTTATGCTCACTACCCCAATAAATATTTAATAAACTATAATAGGTATAGTTTAGGATTCATTTACATAACAAGCACATTACTAAAGGTATTACACATACAAAAGGGTTACTACCATTATGAATAATTATGATAAACTATAATAAGTATAGTTAAGTACATTATACCCCCACAAACGAATACGCTAGTTATAATCGGTATAGTTATGACGTATATACATTACAAACAAAGTGATAAACTATAATAGGTATCGTTTAGGTTTCATCTACACTACGAACTTAATTACAAGAAAGGGATTCACCATCATCATCACTTTTGATAAGCTATAATATGCATAGTTCATGTTCACTACCACTATCGCTATTTGATGAACTATGATATGTATAGTTTATATTCACCATCACCACCACTTTTGATAAACTATAATATGCATAGTTCATGTTCACTAGTCACTATAACTATCGGATGAACTATGATATGTATAGTTTATGTTCACAACCACTATTACTATTTCGTACACTACACTAGGGTTTCGTTTCGGTTTTTGGTTTGGAGACTACATTCAATCTAGAATTGTTAGTTTTCAACTGTAATTTCTAAGTGTATATGCTAGAGTTATGTAGAACCTAGTCGTGATTGGCCTAGAATTGGTGGGTCCGCCTTATTTCCTGTTCCTTGTTTGGTTGTGGGCCTAAGGCAGACCCATTACATTCGATGTTTTATCTAAATTTAATTTTATATAGCTTATATACACAAGGAAATTATAGAAGGAAACTATAGGGAATTCTAGGATGCACTATTTCATAACATAGAAACTTACATTTCACAATTTGAGGAAAATATCGGATTTTCTAGAACAACTTAATTGCTTTTACAAGGAAAAACAGTTTATTTCTCAATTAAAACTCTTATAAACTCACCAACCTTTGTGTTGACACTTTTTCAAACAACTTGTATTCTCAAGAAATTACTAAACAGGTAAATCAACTGCTTTCTAGGACGGGACGCTAAGGCAATAAATTCAAAACTTATTTTGTCATCATGATGTAATTGATTTTGAAACATGTAAACTTACTCTATGATGTAAATCTTTCAATTATATTGATGATGGTTGTGTTTTCTTTCTTCACTATTACATTCGTTGTTATGATACTACACATGAAGTCATCCACCCCCGAACGTTTCCGCCGATCTGGTTTGGGGGTGTGACAGTCTCCATTACTCATGTTGACCAAACCCCAGAGTCAACAGAAGTCAAACTTGAGTCAATAGTCCATGTTTGACCCAACTCGCCGAGTGCACTCTTGCGACTTGCTGAGTCCCCTCGTTTCCTCAGAAGTCTCAAGAAGGTCCACCTTAACTCGTCGATTTTACCCCGAACTCGTCGAGTTATCGCAAAATCAACCCATCGAGACAACCCTCGCCGATTCTTCGAGTTAGGCTGTAGACTTGGTGAGTCCCCTCGATCAGATACCTCATTTAGACGATTAGGGCAGATCTATCACTCCAAACACTAGATCTACCATCCTAAGGGTCAATGGTTACGTAAAGCTGCAAGCTTTACGCTCAAACATGGCATGAAAGGCTCATAATGCCAAAGTTGCTCTAACAAGGATGATTAATCACAATAACTCTCATATAGCCAAATAAAGCTATATTCTTTGGACTCTCTGGACCTCATAAAGTCCAGATCTATGATTTCCGCCTCAAGATGTGCACACCTCATTCCATAACACAAGCTAGATGGAAGAAAACTCTAATAATTTCCCCTAAACAAGACCTCATAAGGATAATGATCAAGCAAGCATCTTTTTACCTTCAATTGAAGCTAAAATCTGAAGAATCTCTGGATCCAAAAGCCTCATCTTGATCCAAGCTATGATGATCTCCACGTCTTCCTCCACAAGGTCATAATATGCCCAAAAATGTGTCTCATCTCTCTCTCTCTCTCTCTCTCTCTCTCTTTTAGTTCAAGAGGCGATCTAGGGTTTCTGTCAGTGAAGGTAAGCCACAAAATGAGGCTAATAGTTCCTTTATATAGGCCCCAACCCCGGGAAACTAGGGTTTCTCTACCCAACACCTACTCGGTGAGTCATCTCTCTGAGTCGTCGAGTCCAATCATTAAATCCCACATGACACCCGACCCTACTCGGCGAGTTGGACTCCCAACTCGTCGAGTCGCTCCATAAACTTCAACAATTCAACCATACAATAATATACCTGAAATTCTGGATGTTACGCTCAACTAGCTAGAGGGTAAGTTCCTGACAACACTCTTACTGGCCCGAAGATCATAAGAGAAACTACTGAGAAGATCATCCTAATATGAGAACGATTGAAAGCTTCTAGAGACAGACAAAAGAGCTACACAGACAACAGACGAAAACCCTTGAAATTCCAGGTTGGTGACCGTGTTCTATTGAAGGTCTCAACCTGGAAGGGCTTGATACGCTTTAGAAAGCCTGGAAATCTAAATCAAAAGTACATTGGGCCGTTCAAGATTCCTGCTAGAATCGGCCCAGTAGCTTACACACTCTGTGTACCACAAGAACTAAATAGAGTACACCCTATATTCCATGTGTCAAACCTAAAGAAGTGTCTATCTAATAAGACTCTTGTGATTCCACTCGATGGAATTGAGATAAACGAGAGTCTATAATTCGTGGAAAAACCAGTAGAGATCATGTATAGGGAATTCAAATGACTGAAACAAAGTCGCATAACAATAGTAAAGGTTCTCTAGAATGCCAAGCAGGGACATGAATTCACTTGGAAGAGAGAAGATCAGATGCAATGAAAGTACCTGCATCTATTCCCTAATCTATGATATACTCTCTATAAAATTAATTTCGGGACGAAATTCCCTTTAACGGTGGGATAATGTAACAACGCGACATTTCAAGTCACTGTTATTCAAACTTGTTCAAATAAAAGCCTAAATCTTAACCAAGTATAAGTAAATTCATAGCATAACAATAATGCAATACGAACTTTCGATAGTGCCAAGCGTCTATAGATTTTGGTTTTGGGAATCCAATCCCAAATCAAAAAACAAAAACACTTGCTTTTGGAACAACAAAAACCGAAAACCCTCCTTGGGAATAAAGCATGACCGAAATCCCCCACCTTTTTAACTCAAAACCGAAAACCCTCATTTCTTGTTGACTTTATGACCGAAATCTCTAACTTAGGCCCATTAAGGGACCGAAAACCCAAAGCCTAAGGCCCTTTAAGGCCGGAAAACCCTTTTGTATATATAGTTTCAACCATAAACACAATTCATTTCTCAACTTTTAGGTCACAAACACCTCCAATTTGCTCTCAAACCTCATACATAATATTCATATCTTCAAGGGATTTTTACCCAGATCATCATAATTTCCCCAAGAACACCAAGAACAATCTCCAAATCTTCAAGCTTACACCAAAAACACCCAAGCACACCGAAAACGCCTAGAATTCTTGCAAATAATTCCTAAGGCTTTTTGTGATTATTTCTTACATAATTAAAGTGTTGTCTAAAATTATAAATTATTATTTCATTAATTATTAA